>NC_045598.1:140550636-140854846 GCF_009762305.2 Zalophus californianus | reverse complement strand
GCTATGTTTTCAAGAAATCAAATATATATTTATTTCCATGATTTATTGAAACATCATTTTATCTTTAATAAATTAAAAAAATCTGACTGAGCTACCTTTATGTGGATAAGCACAACAAGTAAAATAAAACAACAGTAATATTAATCTGAAACAATGAATACAAATCATTTCCAACAGGATTTCATGTAGTCAACTTCAGTTTTTCTGGGAACTGTAGATTTGTTAACGTCATTTTCTCATAACAAGACTGAGAAGTGTTTGTAAACATCGGAAATGATGAATATAAAGCTCATTTTTGTAAGTAATTTGTACATAGCACTTTCCTGGTATTAAAATATATGTACAAAACAAGATTAAAAAAACTCAGAATTTGAGACAAAGTGATGGAAATTCCCTCCCATAGGCTACAGAAATGCAGGGGTAGGCACATGAACATATTATTTGAAATATTTCATTACTGTCATCCTAAATGCAGCACACCTTAGTTTGGAAGCAGACATGAGTCTCTATGCAATGTGAAATGTGGCTTCCATCCTCTCTTGCTTAATTTGTAAAATATAGAGTCTATTTACTGCACATTAAATTATGTCGGGTTAATTGCTAGATGCTTCTCTTTCATTAGTTGATTTTATCTTATTAAAAACTAAAACACATATTATCAAGCCTCTTCCATAGATGAGGAAATAGAGTTATAGTATAAGTGCTATACTAAATATGTCATACAATACTTTAGCTATAAACATTATAGTTGGAGTTTAAACTCAAGTGGCCTGACTCCATGGACCTTGGAATCATGCTTAATCAGTGATAAAGATCACTTTGCCTCCAGAAAGATACCATAAAATTTTGTTGTCATTATTCATGGTTGTGGTGAAGGGAGATGCAGAATTTCAAGGTGGGTAGGAGGCAGGTAAAGGTTTATTTCTAGAGTAATATTGGATTTGAGATGAAAAGAGAAAGTATGGGCTTCCTTAGCTGTTATAAAGAGATTAGGAGACAGCAATTTTTTTAAAGATTTTATTTATTTATTTGAGAGAAAGAGAGAGTACAATTGGGGGGAGGGACAGCGGGAAAAGGAGAAGCAGACTCCTCACTGAACAGGGAACCCTGACACGGGGCTCGATCCCAGGACCCAGAGATCATGACCTGAGCCAAAGGCAGACACTTAACCAACTGAGCCACCCAGGCGCCCCAGGAAACAGCAATTTATTATGGAGCTTTCAATATTTGTTAGACATTGTGCTAGCTGCTTAAAATGTGCCATGTTGTTTAATCTTTAAGAAAACCATATTAGACGGATATTAACATTTTTCTTTTGAAGAAGCTCAAGTTCAGAGAGGTAACATGGACTTCCCAAAATGAACACCTTATCTAAGAATGTAGGCATAAGTAGTTAATGGCTAGTTAGGTCATTAAAATAATCAGTTCATAACCTTTCTACTCACAACCTGGAGCTGGCTCTATCTATCTTTGCCAGATCTATCCTGGGCCAGCTGACGGTTTGCACTGTACTTTCCTTTCAGCTTGTAGTTTGTTCTGACTTGCTGATTAGACGTTGAGTACAGAACTGGGGAACAAGTATCACTGAGGGTGGGAAAAGAAGTAAGCCTTGCCTTGCCCATTCCTCCCTAGGAAAGAAGCCACCGAGCAGACCGCCATGGGTGAAACAGCTCCGAATACACGCTTTTGAAAGTTATCAGTAAACACAGGATGTGAGTGTAAAGAGAAATTAACTTCGGTTTCACAGTATCATTTTCATTGCTAAACACACGATATTTTCAGAAGTCCTGGTGAGTAACTAATTAGATTTTGAAAGAAAGTTAAGCAGCTTGAGATAGCTATGATTCAGTTTCTAGATATCGTTATTGTTCTCATTCTTTCTGATAAAGGATTAATTTCATGGTACGAGAATAATGTAATTGTTTACGAGCAGATAAATATTCTAACCACATGTTTCTTAGTCTTCTCACTAAGTCTTGCTATTATTTTTTGTTTAAATTACCCAAGAAGAAACGGTATAATTTTCCTCCATAAAATCTACCTCCATCGTCTCTTTTTTTCTCCTCAACGGTATAAACATTTCTCTGGTAGTCCCAATCTAAACTTAAAATTATACACACCAAAGCAAGTTATTCATTCTTTTTTCTTTCTTGGTTATTCTTTCCTTTTTAATTTCTCCCAACCCCACTTCATATCTTCTCCCTTTTTATGCTTTAACATAAATTTCTTGTTGTTGTCTAACTTACTGCTATCCATTAAAATACACATTTCCTAACTTAAAGATGCACGAGTATTTATGAAACACTGTGTTAGAAAGATTTGAACATTAATTTATATTATCAATTTATAAGTGATATTTTATAATACATTAAGTATTAAGATGAATATACTCAGATATATAAGGCATATTTTCCTTCAGTTTATTATCAGTTTAATAGTAAATTGGCACACTGTGTTTTGATCTTACTGTCTTAAATTTATTAACACAGCTTTTGACAGTATATAACCTCCTCAATATCAATTTCCACTTTGAAAGTATGTTTTAATATTTTCATTGTATCAGTGAGAAACCTCAGGCTGAGAGGAATTCTGTAACTATTTCAGTGTGATAACATTAAATCTGTGTTAAGGAAGACAACCAATCAGCCTTCCATAATTCTCACCATAGAATTAATGTCACTAAAGCTAGATATTTTGCTGAGATAATTATCTTCCAAACTATTTATAGTAAAGACTTTTAAGAAGACTTAACCATTTTTGTTAAATACACACACACACACACACACACAGTTAAGGATATGCATGCTGTTAAAGATATATATATTTTGTTTAAAAATACACATTTATGCTATGACTCATAAATATTCAGGAAACCTCCTGATATTAAGTGTATATATACATACATACTTATATATGTATATGTGTATATATATATATATGATGGTTATATATATGTGATGGTTATATATATATATATATGATGGTTAATTTTATGTGCCAACTTGATGGGGCTACATCATATATATATATATATATATATATATATATATATATATATATATATATGATGGTTAAATTTTGTGTGTTAATTTGATGGGGCTAAGAGATGCCCAGAAAGTTGGGTGTGTCTGTGAGGGTGTTTCCAGAATTGATTTGAATTGATAGACCAAATAAAGAAGATTACCCTCACCAATGGTGCACATCATCTAATTTGTTGAAGGCCTGAATAGAACAAGAAGGTACAGGAAGGGCAAATTTGCTCTCTGCTCCAGCTGAGACATTCATCTTCTCCTGTCTCCAGACATCGGTACTCTTGGTTCTTCTTTGGAATTCACTCAAACCAGGGCTTACATGAGTGGTCCCCTAGTTCCCAGGTCTTCAGACTTAGACTGAGATTTTTACCATTGGCTTCCTTTGTTCTCAGGCCTTTAAGTTTGGACTGGAACTGCACCACTGGCTTTACTGGCCCTTCAGATTGCAGGCAGCAGACTGTGGGGATCTCAGCACCCACAACCATGTGACCCATTCCCTGATGATAAATATTCCTATATATCAATGTCTATTCTATTGGTTCTCTGGAGAACCCTAATACTATATACATATATAGATATGAATTTATTGACTAAACAATAACATTATCTTAAAGGTGGGATTTGCTATACAATGATAAAGTCTGGGAAATTTTCCAGAAAGTCCATTTGTCTAATTGTTAAGCTTTATTAGTTCAAAGAAATAATATTTAAGAAAACTTATCTTTTCTTAAACATTTTAATAAATACCTTCAAAATTATATACATAATTCTAATTTTAGCATTCATAGCTTTATGTTTAATAAAGACACACACACATATTCACACACTGATCTCATGTAATGCCTACATTTTTTAAAGTTTATATTTCTGATTTTTTTCTCTGTAATCTTTCTTCCCTTTTAAATTGCTACCCAATAAGTACTTGTTGAATGAGTCCTTGAATGTAAGCATATATGTCAGACCACAAATGAGTGGCTAACCTTCAGCTAAATACTGAAAAACAAAATACCCTTAAAGTAGAGACATATTTTTAAAGGAGAATTCCCTTCAATCTATTCCCATAATATTGAAAAAAAAGCTAAAAATAATTAGTCTTTTAATTACATCGGTTAATTCTTCCTGGATAATTTCCAGGAACCAAAATAAGAGGGAAAAAAAAAAAAGACAGTGGATCACCAAAAATAAAAATGAAATATCTTCTTTAATTTCTAAGGGCTTCTTGAAATTTCAATATCTCTGCATTCTTATCATTCCTCAAGAAACAAGATCTTTTAATGTCCATCAGAGTTACTTGATGTTAGGATCTTATTTTTTAAAAGATTTTACTCATTTATTTGACAGAGAAAGACACAGGTAGAGAGGGAACACAAGCAGCGGGAGTGGGAGAGGGAGAAGCAAGCTTCCCGCTGAGCAGGGAGGCTGATGTGGGACTTGATCCCAGGACCCTGGGATCATGACCTGACCCGAAGGCAGACACTTAACGACTGAGCCACCCAAGCGCCGCTTGATGTCAAGATCTTAAGGTCCATCTCACATTTCTGCAAAAAATTACTCTCAATCTATTGTAGTCTGGAAGGAAAGAAAAACCTTTTCCTGTCTAATTGCAATACTAGTCTTCTACTAGAAGCTCCTGTTTGAGGAAAGGATCAGATAACTACACTAATTCACCTCCTCTTTTCATCTTAACAAATATTTCTGTATAAAGAATATTTTTACACTTTTGATCAGGCAGTCAATCATTTATTTACTCTTTTGGTAAAGGAAATGGCACAGTTTTGTAACATAGTAAAATGCCAGACATCATACTTTGTTCTATAGATAGAAAAGTAATAAAACCTGGTTGTGATCTTCCAGAACTCATGTCTTAGTGCTATAAAATAGAGTAAGCAATATATGAACATTTCCATAAGTATACAACTTGCTTAAATTCAGGGAATTAGTTCATGTCATTTAAAAAAAATAAAACAGCTTTATTGGCCTAAGGAGAATTAAATAACTTTATCCATGATAACTGCTTTTCTTTAAATTATAACAAGCCTAGGAACTCAAAAAAATTTCTCAGACCTTGAATGCCTCAGAATTCTATCATCTTGGTGTCTATTTCCTGCATTCTTAGCTAGGGATTGTCTGCAACTAGAATGTGATATATTAAATGTCATTTGCTCTCAGCTGTGGACTCTAGTCACTGATTCTAGAAAACAGAAAAATATCTCACTGAGCATCTCACTTCATCCAACAAAATAAAGGCAGCATAAATATAAATCTTATATCATCTATTGCTGCCCAGAGAAAACCAGCACAACTAGAACATTCTGTCTTCTTCATATCGAGTGTGAAGGTCACATATAATATCTCTTTTTATGAGTGTATGTGCATATTTTTGAACTTATAATTTTGATAACAGAAAATAGTAGAAGGTTTTGTGATTCTAGCAAACATTTCTGGTAAATCACCCTGTGTAATTAGCAAGTGAGTTCAAGATGAATTTCTTGTCTATTTCCAGAATTCTGTGAGGTTTCATAGTTCTTAATTGAGGTAGAAGAGGGGATGTGGAAAACAATATCCATTTTCATTGTGTTCCTTCCCCCCACATTTTTATGGATATCTGGTATATTAGTCATTGTTCTCTAGAGGAAAAATATTTATATATGGGTATAGAAAGTCAGAGAGAGAGAAATTTTAAAGAACTGGCTCACACAGTTTTGGAGGCTGACTGGAGAACCAGGGAGGAGTTGATGCTGCATCACAAGCGTGAAGGAAGTCTGGAAAAGATCTCCCTCTTTCTAGAGAGACATCGGTCTTTTTTATCCTAAGGCCTTCAGTTGATTGGATGAGGCTTATCCACATTATGGTAGGTAATGTATCCACATTATGGAGGGCAATTGTTTTACTCCAAGTTGACTGACTTAAATGTTAATCTCATCTAAAAAATTCCTTAACAGCAACATCTAGACTAAAGGTACCATGGCTTAGCCAAGCTGACAAAATTAAAATTAACCATCACATCTGACATTTCATTATTTTCTAGTGGGACTATCTTTTCTACAACTTTACTTCTTGAGTAATAATATTCTCTCCGCAGACCCTTTTTCCAAAGGAATCAGGGGTTGAAACTACACAGTTTTCCTGACCATGTTATTGCTCTTGATCAGTTCATATCCACTTACATATGCTACACTTTATGCAGTAGAAGATTGACCTTCTTTTCTCCTTGGTTAATAAGGTATGTGATGAGAATTAGGAAAAGAAGAAATCAGAAGATTGATAAAGGACAGAAATTGATGTTTTTTTTTTTAAGATTTTATTTATTTATTTGACAGAGAGAGAGAGAGAGCACAAGCAGGGGGAATGGCAGGCAGAGGCAGAAGGAGAAGCAGGCTCCCCGCAGAGCAGGGGGAGCCTGATGTGGGACTTGATCCCAGGACCCTGGGATCATGACCTGAGCCGAAGGCAGTCGCTTAATCAACTGAGCCACCCAGGCGCCCCAGAAATTGATGTTAACCAATGAGTTAAAAAAACATATTTAGATTGTATACAGAAGGTGAAGATGGTACCTCCCTTTTGACCATCAGGAGGATAGTGTTGAGAACTTTTGACAACAGGTAAACTGGACGGTATGCAACTTTTAACAAGGGGAGGGGGAGGATTTCCAGTGTAATTACAGTTAGTCTGCTGACCTGGAAAGGTTTCTGGGGGTTTGATGAATTGTGGTATATATTATAATTCAATATATATGTAAATATATAATGTACATGGGAGAAGGATCTCAAGTCTTTTTTATTTAATATACACTGTTTTCCTTTGTACCTACTGATTTTACTTTGATTCATAATATGATGATTTTACCTATGGCAGTCAATTTAAAAAGTGATTTATTACTATCAACAACTATGATTTTACCCGTGAGTAGCCCTGTTTTATTTATTTTTATAACTTTTTAAATTTAAATTCAATTAGCCAACATATAGTACTTTATTAGTTTCCGATGTTGTGTTCAATAATTCATCAGTTGCTTATAATGCCCAGTGTTCATCACATCACCTGCCCTCCCTAATACCCATCATCCAGTTGCCCCATCCCCCCACTCACCTCTCCTCTAGCAACCCTCAGTTTAGTTTCCCAGAGTCAAGAGTCTTTCATGGATTGTCTCCCTCTCTGATTTCTCCCTTCCCCTATGATCCTCTGCACTATTTCTTATATTCCACCAATGAGTAAAAACCATATGATAATTGTATTTCTCTAATTGACTTATTTAACTTAGCATAATACCCTCCAGTTCCATCCACACTGAAAAAAATGGTAGGTATTCATCCTTTCTGATGGCTGAGTAATATTCCATTTTATAGAAAACCACATATTCTTTATCCAAAGAACTATGATTTATTTGTATTTATTTTTTAAAGATTTTATTTATCCGAGAGAGAGAGATCACGAGCAGGGTGGTAGGGGTAAAAGGAGAAGCAGACTCCCCACTGAGTGGGGAACCCAGTGTAGGACTTGATCCCAGGACCCCAGGATCATGAACCAAGCCAAAGGCAGAGCTTAACCTATTGAGCCACACAGGCACCTGAACTATGATTTATTTTTAAAGATTTATTTATTTATTTATTTATTTATTTATTTATTTATTTATTTAGAGAGTGTGGACGTGCATGGGGTAGGGAAAGGGAAAGAGAACTTCAAGCAGACTCGACGCTCAGCATGGAGCCCTACATGGGGCTCAGTCTCAGGACCCTGAGAGCATGCCCTGAGCTGAAGTCAAGAATCAGAGGCTCAACCGACTGAGCCATGTAGGTGCCCCAAGAAGTATGATTTTTTAACCAGAGTTCCTAATTGGTAAAATTTCAAGTATACACATCCACTCTTTAACTTCTACTTCCACAATGATTAAAGAAATCCTCTGATTTTTAAAATTTTAGGTATAAGAACAAATGTTTTGTGACATGACTTACTAATTATGAATAGCTAAATTGTCTTATGTTACCTTTACACACTAATCAAATCCACATACAGGTAGATGATTTTTAGTTCAAAGGTTTTGAGTAAGACAATGTGTTCAACTTCAATAAAGAAATTGCCTAGAAGAAGCTTCTTAACTTATTTTTCTGAAGGAAATAATCTAGACAAACAAAATCCTAACATAGTAAAATTAAATACAGGATCTACAGGTTTTACACAGTGAGGTGAGGGAAGCATGATTGTGCATATACTCTGCTTGAAGCCTGTAATACACAGCCTTCAAATTATTGAAGCTTATGTTTAAGGTCATTATTTTCTGTCCAAAAGTCTGCACATAATCATTATTCTATATTATACTTAAATTGGTTAAACCGATTTCTTAGGGTGAAACAATTTGGGAGACATTTCGAGATACTTAAATATAACTCTGTCAATGAAATTTTATAGTGGAAATAGAATCCGAGTTCTACTTTTTAAAGTATAGCTGTAGATTATTCTTATTAGAATTCCATCTGAAAACTGCTTTTTATTAAAATAATGAAATTATGTTTGCCCTGTTATTTTTAGTAAAAACTTCATAGAAGAATAAATTACATTGTTTTGCATCTGTATTACACTTTTCAATTGATCATCAAAAACTTCAATTTATTTGAACAAAATATTTTGAACATCAATGACACATAATCCCTACATGCTAGACACAGTGAGAGGTATGAGGGAGTGTATGCTGGCTTCCACTTCAGATAATGACTGCATAGCTGGTATATTAGTTTTCTGTTGGTGTGTAACAGGTTCTCATAAGCTCAGTAGCTTAAAACAGCACAGATTATTATCTTACAGTTCTGAAGGTCAGAAATCTAAAGTGGGTCTTGCAGGGTTGTGTTTTTTCTGGAGAGGTAAGGGAGAGAATTCATTTCCTTGTCTTTTTCCAGCTTCTAAATCTGCCCACATTCCTTGGCCAATGGCCATATCTCTCGGACCTCTCCTTCTGTTGCCATATCAACTTCTCTGATTGTCTGCACTAAATATTCCCAAATATCTTATAAATTCTAAGCTAGTTATATTAAATTTGGTTCAGTTGACCTCTAGCAGCTAATATGGTTACTGTTAATTCACTTGACTTTTGCCAATGTTAATAAAAGATTATGATACTGCTGGTGTGAGGTCATTTTATACTAGACTGGACATGTAATATGTTATATGCCAAATAATCAGTAATTTTCTTCTTTATTAAAAAGAACTTACAGGAGGATTAACTGCAAAACATTTCACCTGAATTTATTTTTTGTTACCTTCTCTTTCTGTCTGTTAAGAATTGGTGGATAAAGAGAACATATTTGTGTAAAGTAAGTCACTCTCCTAGAGTACTGAGTGCTTTTAAAAAATATTCTACAAAGACAAATTATCAGTAAGTGTTTCTGCAGTGGTCTCTAGAAATGAGAGGACTTGTAAACATTTAAAGCACATCAAAGAAAAATTAGTATGCTGCTTTCAGATCATCAGAGAACTTTTATGAAACAATTACAATTTCAAATAAAATGTTGCATGAAATATTTACAATGTTTATGGTGATCCTAAAATATTTTAAAACCCTGAAATAAAATCTATTCCCAGAAAACAGCATAACTCTTAGAAATTTTGGTCAAGACACTAAAATAATAAATGTAATTATGTACTGACTCTTTTTAATCCTAATTAAGTTAGTGAACAAAATTATATTCTATTCCATTTTGGCTTCATGTTATTTTATCCCATGTCTTTTTATACAGATTCTTTTCTTACTTTAATCTAGGTGGAAGCTCCATAGCTATATTTACATATGACATTTTCCAAATGAAATTATGGCAGAGTTAAACCAATATCACTATAATGTAATCTGTTTTATCTTTTAACATTTTACATCTCACTGTTGACTGCATTTCCATGCAACTCTAGCAACAGTAGCAAAATAATTCTTAATGTTTTTTATCCCCTCCTCCACCTCACCATGGAGATAAAATAAATTCATAACATGCTGTGAAGTCTGAATTGTGCCTCAGAGCTGTGCTTGAATGAGGTGCTCCTGAATAAACTCCATCAAGCTTGACTCTCCTGTCTTGTACATTATCTCAGTAAGAGGCTACTTGGGGTTATATTCTGTATTAAGTAGTTTTAATTTGTTAAGACATGAATTATGCTATGAAAACAAATTTAGTTTTTATGGCTAATGTGAAGAAAGAAAATGCAATCACCCACAACTTACACTAACCAACTCAAGAGTAAAGACATTTTGATGGGAATGAACAGAGTATAGTTAAATACAATAAATTTTGTTTAAAACTGGGTAGGCACCTGGATGGCTCAGTGGATTAAGTGTCCAACTCTTGATTTTGGCTCAGGTCATGATCTCAGGGTTGTGAGATCCAGCCCCATATCAGGCTCTGTGCTGGGTGTGGAGCTTGCTTAAGATTCTCTATCTCCCTCTGCCTCCCCACCAGTTCTTGCACATTCTCTCTCTCTCTGTCTCTCTCTCAAGAAAATATTTACTTTTAAAGACAGTAATTTGAAGATGTTGAGGTAAAATAAACTCCAAAGTAATGATTAGAGTGACTTTGAATAATTATTTCAATTCTCTGACCCCCCCGAAAAACTATTTTTTAAAAATCAGGTTAAAATGAAGTAATAGAAGTAGTAGAGAACCATTAAAATATTATGTCAGATAGCATCTGAAAATTAATTTAACTTATCAATAATGATATGACATCTGTTTGAGAAATCAAGTCCAAATCTCGTAATAAACATGTTATCTATATCCAAGCAAATAATAATGCTATTTTTTTAAAGATTTTATTTATTTATTTGAGAGAGAGAGAATGAGAGAGAGAACACATGAGAAGGGGGAGGGTCAGAGGGAGAAGCAGACTCCCTGCCGAGCAGGGGGCCCGATGCGGGACTCGATCCAGGGACTCCAGGATCATGACCTGAGCCGAAGGCAGTCGCTCAACCAACTGAGCCACCCAGGCGCCCAATAATGCTATTTTAATAACTATAATTTGTTGATGAACTAGAGCTCTTGATGGTATGTTATTTTGTCATAGCCACTACCGTTCTGTTTCTCCCCCTCCGTTTTGTCAAATTTTTCATTCCTAGATCCCACAGCTTATTTTAAATTTCAAAGTCCTAAGGAAAGGTCACCAAATGATTTACACTGATAAGCTATCCAACTGTGATCCAATTATCCATGTTCCTGATCTAGTCCGTGTTTTGCTTGATGATTATCAGGGGCCACCAGTGTTGGTAAGAGGGAACGGTGCTAGAACTTGAGAAGGATTTTTATGTAGTAGTTGAGCGTTGGGGCTGTGAAGTCAAATAACCTGATTGATTTCCCAACTTTGCTGTTTCCAAGCTATAGGAATTTGGTCCAGTCATTTAGCCTTTCTCTGTCCTCATTTATGAAAAGGGATAATAATAACCCAAGCTTCATGGAGATGTTGCGGTGATTAACTAAATTAATCATGGCAAATGCTGTGTGAAATATCTGGCATATAGTGAGGACCCCATAAATGGTGGCGGATACTGTCATCACCATAGACCAGGAAAAATTATTTAGATATTAATTTCTTTGTTCTTTCTCACTCTATTTTTCTTACACTGAGTTAATCACATTCGTTGTGTGCTTGTATTCACTTTGTATTACAGGAATAAATGCAGAAATTATTTTCACACAACTTGCATTTTTGCCATGGGCTTGAAGGATTTAATAGACTTGAAGAGACAGTATTTTTAAAGACAAACTGCAGAAAAAACATTCCCTGAGATCAGGAAGCATTAAAGAAAGGGAAGATTATATTTCTGCTGCACAGGTGCAGACATTTTCTTGGATATATTCCTAGGAGTGAAATAGTGGGGCATAGAATACAGTGGGATTCACCTTTTAAAGAAAATTCCATATTATTTTCCAAACTTGTTCTGTGAATTCAAACTCACATAAGCCACTTATAAAAGTCCCCATTCATTTGCATTCTCTTCACCTTTTGGTATTGTCAAACTCATATTTTTCCAATCCGTTGGTTGTGAAATGGCCTCATTAAGGCCATGATTTGTGTTTCCCTCATTACAGGCTTTCTCATATGTTTATTGACCATATGCGTTGCTTATGCTGTGGAATGTGTTTTATGGAATGATATTCTAAACATTTAGCAATTGGCATAAGAAAGGCAATATTCAATGTAAACAGATACCAGGATAATCACAGATGAAGCTGGATATAAGGGATAGTAAGCCTATATTTTTGTGTACTAGCTCAACATTAACCCAAGCTTTTCATGTTTTTTCCCCTATTACTTATAGTGTTACATGTATTTTCCAGTGCAGATTTATAGTTTATACTCTTTACACATCAATTTTTATTAGATGTGTATGACAGGTATTTTCTCCCAGGTGTAGCTTATTTTTTCCCCACAAGATTTTAATTTCAATATAGTTAAATTTAGCAATCTTTTATTAAGGCCCATGGTTTGTTGTTGTTTTTATACCTTGTTTGATAGATCCTCTACCAAGGTCTGAAAGACGTTCTTGCTTATTTTCTGCTAAATATTTAAAACTTTTCCATTAGATTATTAAATCTTTAAATGATCTGGGTTTGAATTCTGTGCATATGTGAGACAGAGATTTATTTTCATGCTTTCTTTTTCTTTATGGATAATGAGTTTTTCTATTTGTTTAGTTAGCCCATCTTTTCCTCAGACAACCCCCGTAACACTGTACACATATACTAAAGTTTCATATATATATTTTTTATTCGCTCCTTATTTTATTGGTTCGTCTATTCATGTGCAAATATCACTGTCTTAAGTACTTTAGTTTTAGATTAAATCTTGATATATGATAGGGCAAGTCTTCTGTAAGAATGGTTTTTTATACTTAGAATTTTTGCTTTTTAATAATAACTTTAAAATAAACTTCCAATTCTGTATAAAATCCTATTGCTACTGTAGTTGGAATTGTCTTATATCTATAGATTATTTAAAGGAGAGTTGACCTCTTTATCCAATCAAATCCCCCTGTACATAGAGTGTATGTCTTACTTTGCTTAGGCCCTCATTAACATATTTTAGTAAAATTTCATAATTTTCTGCATATAGGTATTCCAAATATTTGTTAGATTCAAAAAGCCTTAAAAATGTAAAAAGATATGCTTTTTATGCTGACCTATATTTGTGGGATAATTTCAGTTACAAATATGGTACAATGAGAAGCGTCAGTTACAAATATGGTACAATGAGAGAAGGTTCTCTCTTCATATTTTTTCATACAATCTCTGAGTATTGTTCATGTTTTTCCAGTTTGGAATCTCCAGTTTTATCTACATTAATTATAACTCTTCCCAAACTTCTGTTGCATTTGCATTTTTAAATTTTTTTAAAGATTTTTATTTTTTCATGTAATCTCTACCCAAAATGTGGGGTTGAACTCGGAACCCAAGATCAAGAGGCACATCCTCTACCAATTGAGTCAACTGGGTTCACCACGTATTTTTAATTTTTAAGTTGAGAGTTACATGTCTCTCTAGTTTCTTCAGTACTTTAGGTAATGTTTTTTCAACCTGGTGGTTATAGAAATTAATAACTGTTTAATAAATCCTCCTAGTCAAAGATTTTTTTTCATGCAGCATTTTATCCATGTAACTATTACAGGCCTAGTAAAACTTATAAAACACTTTACTTAAATTGTTTTAAAATAACTATCCTGTACTTAAAAAAAGCACTTATTCATTTAAATAAAAAGGCAAAGTAGGAAAAAAAAACTTCAACTCCCAATATCTAAGGATTAGCCATCATAATTTAAAATAATATTTAAATTGTTTACCTGTATATAGTATTTTATCTGAAGATTGGGATCATATTTATATGCTCCTTTGAGATATAATTTAAAAATATATTTCAAACAAGTCATTAGTCATTGATTAGATGACCAATTATCTTCATATGAGTGTATCACAATTTATGCAACACATCTTCTATTGCCGGCTAGTCACATTATGCTAATATTATTATTTAATGATGTCTTTGATATTGATATGATATTATTGAATGTTTCTGTTTAGTTCCTCAATTTAAATTCTTAGTGGATTTACTGAGTCAAAATATGTCAATAATTTTGGATCATTTGCTCTAATTCCTAAACAATTAGTAAAAGTGTGGTATAAACTTTCTGCTACTGAAGCACAACATTTGAAGCAGGCTATCATTATTTCCAGCAAAACATATTCTTAAATTTATCCATAAACTTCAGTTTCTCATATTTCTAACTCTGCCAGTTGAATCCATGTTTGTAACCATTTGTCTTTATCAATCTGTTTTAATTCTAATAGTTAAAAATTGAATTCTAAAACTGAATTCTTAAAATTTATACATTATTTTTGTTTATTTTTATTTTTATTGTTATTTTGATCTTTCACTTTTCCAGATTTTTTTCCAATCTAAGACTATACTATTTTTTTTAGGAATATACTATATTTGTAAGATAGTTAAATCTTTAAAATATCTTTCAATAATATTTATTCTTTACATTATTTCTGGATATTTCTTCAGAATTTTATTTTTAGGTCCTTTTAATTTTTATTGCTTTTTTGCATCTATATATTTAAATCGCTTTTTACTGAATTGACATTTTGTTTGAGCATTTTGAGTTTTCAGTATAGTCTAGTATCCACAAAAAATGATGATACTTTCATTTCCATGGCTTATGCATCTTTGTGTCTTTTACAATTCTATTTATTAATATTTTCAGTATAATATTTTATAATATTTTAGTGGGGTCAGCCTTGTTCTATTTTTAACTTTAACATGACTACTTCTGGTGTTGCATTTTTTTAAAGCTTCATAGTAGTTGTAACTTTAAGATGGTATTCATTATCATTTTATCAAGTATCCTCCAATTCTAGGTATTTAAGATGTTTGATCAGAAATAACTATTGACTTTTATAAAATAGCTTTGCAGAGATGACAGTAGTTCTTAATATCAGTTCTCTATCACAGTAATAAAAACGTTGATTCTTTGGCACATCGGTTTTCAGAATAAAACTGATATATCTTGGCACTGTTTATGACTCTGTGAGTAAGTGTAGGTCATAGAAATATGAGGTAAAAGGTGTGTGCAAAACATCCAGTACTCTCCCTTCCAGAGAGGGGCATGATGCTTATTTTTCCAGTGCTGCCTGTCACCACGTGGAGTCGGGAAATAATAGATTCCCCCGTCATGAACAAGGGTCTCATCTTAGGGACTCTGGAAGCACTTGTGAAACAGAACTACAAATACAGCCCTGAGATGCTGGCGTCTTGACTGTTATATGCAAAAGAAATTATTGTTTTTGCTCTTTTTGAGCAATATCTTTTAAAACCAGCTGTAGCCATATCCTATGAAAAGACTCTGGGACTTTCTTGAGGCACCTGGGTGGTTCAGTCGTCAAGCCTCCATCTCTTAATTTCGGCTTAGGTCATGATCTTAGCGTCCTGGGATCAAGCTGAAGTTGGGTTCCACTCTCGTCAGGGAGTCTACTTGAGGATTCTCTCTCCCTCTCCCTCTGCCCCTCCACACCTGTGCACCACGCTCTCTCTCTAAAAAAAAAAAAAAAAAGTCTGTGTAGCTTTCTTAATTTTATCTATTCATTTATGGTATAACAGATTTCCTAGATTCCTTCATATTAATGTGTTATTAGATTCTTGAATAAATATTTACAGGTGATGGTCTATATTCTTTTGCAAAATACTGTCTTCATATCTTATTTATCACTTATCAAGATTCTAGGGTGCCTGGGTGGCTCAGTTGGTTAAGCGACTGCCTTCGGCTCAGGTCATGATCCTGGAGTCCCGGGATCGAGTCCCGCATCGGGCTCCCTGCTCAGCAGGGAGTCTGCTTCTCCCTCTGACCCTCTTTCCTCTTGTGCTTTCTATCTCTCATTCTCTCTCTCTCAAATAAATAAATAAAATCTTTAAAAAAAAGATTCTATATGGTAGGTATTATCTGTAGATTTTGTTAATGTATATTTGGAAGGTATGATATATGTTGTCAAATTTTAATAACCAAATGTGGCTAACACCAAGAAATAAGCTACATATTTTCTGCCTTTTGAAAATGTGTGAATACCCCGGTAATTATGTTCAATAAATTTTGCAAGAATACAGCTTTTAAAATGTCTAGACACACTTTCTGTGGAGGTATTGTCTTGAAAGATTTTGTTTTGAATATATATATACACATTTTGAATATATATATACACACATTACAACATTTCATGTATATATATATATATACACATTACGGCATTCATATGCTTTTACATGCATACATGTCTATTACATATATAAATACACATACATATTTAGATAAATACAGATACATACATTACAACACTCATATTCTTTTTTGAGTGAGTTTTGATAACTTAATATTTTCCTGGGATCAACAATTTATCAAAAAGTCATTTTGGGGGCACCTGGGTGGCTCAGGTGGTTAAGCGTCTGCCTTTGGCTCAGGTCATAATCCCAGGGTCCAGGGATCGAGCCCCACATCGGGCTCCTGGCTCAGCGAAGAGCCTGCGTCTCCCTCTCCCTCTGCCTCTCTCCCTGCTCGTGCTTTCTCTCTCTTTCTCTCTGTATCTCTGTGTCTCAAATGAATAAATTAAATCTTTAAAAAAAATGTCATTTTGGGGTGCCTGGGTGGCTCAGTGGGTTAAGCGTCTACCTTCAGCTCAGGTCATGATTCAGGAATCCCCCTGATCCTGCTCACTCTCTCTCTCTCTCTCTCTCTCTCTCCCTCCTCACTCTCTCTCAAATAAATTAATAAAATAAAATAATTTTTTAAAAAGTCATTTTGGAGTTAATCATAGGTTTTAAAATAATCATATTACAATCATTTTGTAAAATGTTATCATTTGGCAAAAAATACAGCACTGCTTAGGGACAAATATTCTATCATAAGTTTGCTATAAAACAAAAGATAAACAGGAGAAAATAAAAGATTTAAAAAGGCTATCACCATTGAATCCAGGGATTATGATGATTCATTTTAAAATTCATTCTACTTTATATAACCATATCAATATAGATTATGTATAGATACAGAAATAGATTTAATCTAGATACAGGTATAGATATATACAATTATTATTAAAAGAAAAATTAATTAAGGATCAAAAGGATTGAGAACACATGACTCTGATCCCTGTTCTAGTTAACCAGGCATTCTTCCAAGAATTCTGTCCAATAAAGTCCAGTTTGTGATTTTAAACAATCATTAACACTCACTTCCCTAAATTATTAGATGTATGAGTTATATCTGCAACACTGTTGTGCAACAAACTACCTCCAAATTTAGTGGTTTACAGGAAAAAGATTGTGGTTCTCTTTTGTGTGTCTGAGGGCAGCCTTTAACTCTATTAGTCTAGGCTGGGATCAGCTGGGCTTAGCTCAGGCTGTTGGTTGGGTTCTGTTCCACATGCCCCTCACTTTATTTGAAACAAAGACTACTTGAGACTTAGTTTTCTTATAGTGAAAGATACAAGTGCAAGAGACCTACCTAAGTCATGCAAAAATATTTACTGCCTCTGTTCTTAATATTTCAGCTACCACTTCTTTGACCAAAGCAAGTGACATGCCCAAATTCAACATCCCTGGGATGGAGAAATGTACCCAAACTTCTGTAACGGTAAGTACTGCTGAGCATTATGACAAAAGAATGGATGTATAATTATATCACATGGAGGAAGTGAAGGTGGTGAACACTAATCCAAGCTGCTGCATTATTTACACTTGCATATTTTCTCTTAGTTTAACTTTTTTTCATTCTTCATTCTCATCTCACATGTCATTACTTTTTTTAAAAGATTTTATTTATTTGTTTGAGAGAGAGAGAGAATGAGAGATAGAAAGCATGAGAGGGAAGAGGGTCAGAGGGAGAAGCAGACTCCCTGCTGAGCAGGGAGCCCGATGCGGGACTTGATCCCGGGACTCCAGGATCATGACCTGAGCCGAAGGCAGTTGCTTAACCAACGGAGCCAACCAGGCGCCCACATGTCATTACTTTTTTATTTCATTTTTTTTATTAACTTTGCAAGGATTTGAATTGGTATCTCTTTAAAATTATTGATACTATATTATTATACTATTATACTATTATGAATTATATCACTAATTATTAATTATATTATTATTAATTATATGATTTTCCTGTCATGTAAATAAATTTTTGAATTCAGTTTCATTAAATTTCTGTAAATGATTAGAATTACAGTCATTTAAAAAATATTAACTAGAGGGGAGGGGGCGGTGGATGGGTTAGCCTGGTGATGGGTATTGAAGAGGGCACGTATTGAATGGAGCAATGGTTTTATATGCAAACAGTGAATCATGGAACACTACATCAAAAACTAATGATGTAAGGTATAGTGATTAACATAACATAATGAAATTAAATTTAAAAATATTAACTAAATTTTTCAATTCAATACTTATTTTTCATTATCACTAGTAATAAAAATATTGAAATCTTTCTAATTTCCTTTAATTACATCTTTTAAAAACTGCATTCCATATGTTTAGTAACTTCTGTAGGGTCATTTTCTACTGCCTATAATTTGAATATGGACTTATTCCTGGGAGCAAGATTTATTACTTTAAGATATAATTGAGTTTGATTTTCATCTCTGACTTTCTTTTTGTCACCCTTTATGGCTGAAATGTAATGTAGTCAGTTTAGGCAAATCTCCTTCCACTGAGGATCAGTATCATCTCTTTTTCCTTGGCTTGTTTCTTTCACGAGCTTACATTATGACAAGTCATGGGTTGATGATATAGCTGGACTGATCTTTGTCGTTTCTTCACATTGGATTAATAAGTGTTCACGTCCCTATTTTGCCCATAGATTTTCTATTGCGAACAACCCTTCTGGGCACAGGGAAATTCTGTAAAACATCCCAAATTGTTTGGGTAGACATAGCACACAACCATTTCTAATCTCAGCTGGAAATTCTGCTGTTGTGTCCTGATGTGCGAGTCTATTTTAGGGTGGATCTTGTTTTGATTTTTTGTTTATTAAACAATATGTTATCAATTATTGTACTTTGGTGAAATCTTATAACTAACACAGCCTTTTCTCTGATGAGTTCATGGAAAAATGGTCTTATTATGAAGATGATATATTAAATATTTTATTGCATTTTATAATTAAAGTTCTAACAACAAAATAACTTTAATAATCATGGATGCAATTATTTTTAATAATAATATTATTCACATTATTGATATTTTACATAATTTTTCTATCAAGTATTGAAAAATATCTTAATATCCTCTTCTGCTGTTTTGTTATGGTTATATTCTCTTAGGAATTTAGTTTTTTCTTTATATATTCAGATTAATGTTATTAAGTGCTCAGAACAATTTTATCTTCAATGCATATTTTCAAAATGGTCTCTCTTCCTTAGGTTGAAGCCAAGGTAAGGTTTATTAGTGTCTAGCTTCAGGTATTCTAGTGTTAGTTGAAAAATTATACCCCAATGCTTATTTTGTTTACCAGTCTTAGCTATTGGTTGTGATATGGATTTTTGTCATGATCTGTATCTCTACAAGGAATTGAGTGGAACACCAATAGATGATTCAATGAAATGCTCAGATACCATTTAAACCTCAGACACCAGTATTTGAAAACACTCCCATTACTTGTCCATATCCACACTTACCAGTTAAGTTATGCTTCTTCAGTAAATGAAATCAATTATCCATTTATTTTCATCTTGATACTTGTGTTTAAAGTGTTTAAACCTTGTCCCTACCCATGATAAAACAGTACTCCACAGTTCCATTAATTTGTTTTCCACAGTCTTTGGTGTAAGACACAGTGACATTTGTTTTTAGTTATAAATATATTTAGATCAATTTTCCCTTCCTGCATTTCTGTCTTCATTCTTCCTAATACATTTTCTCCTACCAAGAACTCTGCTTTGTAGTTTAATATATTTGATTTGTTTCAGAGAAATAATGTTGTCTTTCCTTCAACAAAATATATTTATTAAAGTTTGTCTAACAGACCCTTTTTAAAAAGATGATGGCAGTTCATATTCCACATTAAGTATAAATAATTTAATAAATTGTGCTCTGGAATTACATATATGGCACCTATTATTCCGTCTATTCTATCTATTTCATTTTAAGATAGTAAAATTTATTTTATAATTATAATACCTTATTTTTCACTTAGGCTACTATAATTACTTACTACAAATACATAGTAAAATTAAAATCCTTACCACAATTTTCCTGATTTTCAGTATAGTGTTTAATGAACTAGGAAAGTAGTAAAAGCCAATTTTGAACTCAGTGCTTTCTCTCAGTGGGATACTGCCTCTTGTCAATTGTTAAAGTTTTGGGTGTTAGTCAGGCTGCCTTGTAAATGCTCGGGGATAATTAAAACAAACGCACACACAAACAAAAAGCAAATGTCAATCTTAAATTGGTGACTTATGTTTCACAGAAAGCAAAATGACTTAAGACTTCTTAAACTTGTCAGAATCTAGATTTTTTTTTAATATGCTAAGATGCATGTTAACCTACAAGAGTAAAAAATTAGTGAAGAGCAAGAAATTATTTTATACCTCACAATGGCATCCATGTGACCTAAAACAATTAAAACAGATTGCACTGTGCTTAATATAAAAGATGCATGTCATAGGAAATCTTTGAATTGGTGAATAAATTTACTTGGTAGTATAAGGAAAAAAAAATGACTTAAAGAATTGTCCTGGAGTGAGAGTTCTGGTTATATGTCTTCTATGATTTTGCAATAATATATTAGGAAATGGGTGCCTGGGTGGCTCAGTTGGTTAAGCTCCTGCCTTAGACTTAGGTAATGATCCCGGGGTCCTGGGGAGTCTGCTTCTCCCTCTTCCTCTGTGCATGCTCTCTCTCTCTCTGTTTCTCTCTCAAATAAACAAATAAAATCTTTTAAAAATAATATATTAGGAATTGATATTTTGTTCAAAAAAGAGTAAATAGCAAAAGAACATAATAAAAAACAAAGCAAAATGAAAACAGTAACAAAAAACTATTTATCAATAGCTCATGAGAATTTTTCTTTAATGACCTGGGCTTTATCTTTCTGTCTGCCCTCTGTGTGTGCTTAGGCCAAGACTTTACAACCTAATAAGACTTTTTTTCCCCACTGGATTAATCATACAAAAATAAAATCTTTAGTCTACTTGCATGGTGTTATCCTGAGATATGTGGTTTAACATCTAGAATGCATAGTCAGAAAAGAGATTATTACAACTCAACTGTCGCTACCACAGACATTAATATATTATATAATACAAAGTACAACCATTGATTAGCTTTTAGACTTGTGCTGCTTTTGGGTCAATGCCATTTAGTATGAGTAGATTGACTTTTACTGGTTGACTTGTTCACCAATAGCTGATCAGAAAGTCGAATCACCAGTGAGTCCATCTACTTGTTGCAATCTGTAGAAGCTCTGACCATCCATTGTTTGACAATTAATATTTGTGACTGTTAAAATAATGATCATGTTTGGGTTTGCTATTTAAGGGTTATTAAAGACGAGAGAGGAGACTTATTTCTCAAAATGCAAAGTGGATTCATGACTGTGGTTTCGTGGAACTCTGAGTGCTCTTGGGCACTACTCTAGCAGTGGTTGGATAAGGTAGAACTCAAAGGATATGGTTTATTGTCGCACTAGGGAGGCAAGATCTCAAGCATCAGAGCTCCATTCTCGGTAAAAATTTCTGTTTTTCATTGGTGATGCAGAGGCAATCAGAAGCCATAGGAAAAGAGACTGTGGGATCTTAGACAAGACGAAGATTTCCAATGACAATGTTGTATCAGGCATTAGAGATCCTTCCTCCATTTCCCAAGCAGAGATTTAAATATCCTAGATCTTCGCAGGTCCCTAGAGAGTCAAATAGGATTTATTAGGGCCTGAGCTGCATTTTCCTGTCATTCCAGTCCTGTGGTCTCTGTGTCGAATATAAATTAATTAAACACAATTAAGAAATGCAATATTTGTTGCACAACTTAATCTGGGGGCTAAACGATGCCCCCTTCATTTATTTGGAATGTACTGAATTTTAGTCCTTTCAAAAACTATTTAGAAAACAACAAGAATGATTCTGATTCAAAGGCTCAGGGTGTGGAAACGAGGAACGCACAATTAGGTAAAGAAAGAGATACAGGAGACAGTTCATAAAGACTTGCATCTTCTGAGCTGAAGTGGGATGTTATGTCATTCCTGGGCAGTTCCTGGGTGTGCTTATCTCTCTCTAGGTTCACCACATGCCATACCCCTTTTCAGATTCAGTCTCTGTGTAGATGTCTCTACCTCTTTGCCACTTTGTCTTCCTTTTTATCCCATTCAGGATAGGTAGAGGATTGGTGTAGTCAGTGAATTCTGTTTCTATCCTGAAGTAATGGGACATTTCCAGTTATAAATGAAAAGCCCTGAAGATTATCTCATCAATCTGAAAGCTCTGCATATACCATGTGAATGGAACCCATCCTTTTGCTGCAAATATACCAACTCACCCTTTTCGCATCAAATTAAAGGACCTGGGTCTTTCAAGGCCATTTTCAATTGAGGTTAGAATGAAACAGTAATGAGGAAAGAGGGAACAAGAGCAAAAATGAATGATACCTACATGTCTAGTTAGGTTCCTTGTGTGGATGAAATTTTGGTAAGGATATGATATTTAGATAACCATTGAGGTAGGTACCTTCCTCTATCTTTAAGTTTAGGGGATTTGGAGTGCCATGACAGTATACTCTTAAAGACCCACATTACAATTGCACATTTCCAAACTCACAGAATTTACAGGAAATGGTGTTATTTCTCCAAAGACCTCAGTAGCTCATACAAGTCATCAGTTCAACTGATTTGTTATTTAGCATGATTTAAAATTAGATGGAAATAAAAAGCAGGGTAGGATTGTTTGCCTGTCCATGATTATATTGAATTTTGTTCATAAATCTACACATCTTTATGATGTGCGCATTCAAATAGATGTTTTTACTCAAAGAGGTTACTTTGGTCTTACAGAATATACTGCATTTTAGACTTAATTTTTACAAAAATTCCAATACTATTTTAAAAATATGCCTCATGATCTATGTCAAGGCTTTGTCTTTTTTCAGAATAAGTTCTCAAAAATCAGATTTCCCTGATTAATTTTTATGTTATGAATTATTCATCATTTATTCATTATGAACCAAATAGGCTGATATTACAGAACTCATAAAACAAGGTAGTAATGTAACACTAAATCAAAGCCAGCCGATTTAAAAGCAGAGCTACCTTGCTTTCATGTCTCTTATTCTAGAGATGATGTCAACTGGTACTACAACATTTGTGTGAAGTCAAAAAGCAGATAGGAATTTACTATACTATTTTTCTTACTGTAGTTTATCATGTACTCCAAATGTCACACTTCAAAATCCCCTGAACATACAGCTGTATATAAATAAGACAGCTCTTTAAGCCAGAAAAGTATTTCAAATAATTTTATAAGTTTTTATGATTAGTTGATTTTCTTGTTTTTTGTGCTTCTCAAGTGAAAAATTGTACATCAGATGTTTTTATTGTTTGTTATACATAAGTAATTGATTTTAATGAATTTTAATGAGTACTGGGTTACTCCTAGGTTAAAGGTGGTGTATACTTCAATGGGCAAATGCAAGCCTGGGAGAACTACATACACAGAATGGGACTGGGACTTGGAAAGCTATTGCTTTTTCCTTTTAAGATTTTATTTATTCTACTGAATGGAGCACTGGGTGTTATACGCAAACAATGAGTACTGGAACACTCCATCAGAAATTAATGATGTAATGTATGGTGATTAACATAACATAATAAAAAAAGATATAACATAAAAAAACAGATTTTATTTATTTATTTATTTATTTGAAAGCGAGAGCAAGGGGAGGAGCAGAGGGTGAGGGACAAGCAGACTCTTCACAGGGCTCGATCATAGAACCCTGATATCAAACCTGAGCCAAATTCAAGAGTCCGGCTGAGCCACCCAGGCACCCTGGGAAACTGTTCTTTTTAAGAAGATGAAATCTACCCAATACAGACTTCATGACAGGGGAGATGGGACAAGCAGGGCCGTGAGGAATTTGAGACATACGACTTCTCAGAGGAAATACTTCATTGACATGAGTATGCATGCAGACATAGATGTTGGAATGTATTTATACCCTATCTCATTTCAAAGTAATTTGAGATTGCCTTAAAAATTGTATACTACAAAAATTATTCCAAAATTGATTAATAGCTAAATATTATTGAGCACTTACCAAATTCTAGGCATCAGTCTTTATGTCAAATAATTCATATAATTATCTCAGAACTCTAGGAGGCAAGTAGTTTTATTACAAAAACTTTACAGATCTGGAAACTAAGTCCTAGAGAATATATACAACTTGCCCAATATCCCTCAGATAAGCATGTTATCAGATAAGATATAAAATCAAGCCTCTAGCCCAAAGATTGCTAAAATGAAAATAAGAACATAATTATAAAACATATTATTTTTTCTAATAATAAGAATTTAGACAATAGTGATGACATGAAAACCCTCTATAACTCTTATTTGAAATTTGGATTAGTTTTCGGATTTGGGTTAATTATTTAATATCATGTCAGCTCTTTGGTGATTTTATTTTGATGATTTTTAAAATATTTTAAAGCAAATATATAAGTTATTTTCAGTACAAGTATTGGTCTCACTACTACTATCCACCATTCTTAAAAAGGGGCTCTCAATATGTTCTTTCAGTGTATTCCACGAAGGACAGATTCCTGTTCTTTGACATTTATCACTGAAGAAGGAATTTTTGCCTTCCTCTTGTAAAGAAAAAGAGATTCCAGAATAGATGACATTCCACCTCTGCACAGCCAAAGTAAAAGAGATACCTGCTGGATACAAAGATTTACTTCAAATAATAGTTCTGAATTTCTTTCAACGGATGTCAAATAGGCAATAGATCACTGTTTTTAAAACTACATTCCCTGGGTAGCTAAAAGGCTGCAGAACTTGCCCTTTTCTTCAGTTAGTAAGTTCAGCTTTCATGTAGAATTCTATTTAAGATCAAACTGAAGAAAGGAATTTGCTAATGAGAAAATTTAAATAGCTTTAAATCATCTTCCAAATTCTTTGAAGATGGTGATTGGAATGTCTCCTGCCTTGAATCTATTCCCAACTCCCAACTACATTCCTCTCCTGAGCAAAGCAGCCGCTGGTTCTTTTCAGCAACTGAGACTTGCAGTGTGAAAATGTGGTCATTGATGCAGTGAGGTCTTTAAGAGTTTTTGTAGGTTCTCTCATCTCTGAACCATATAGGGCTTTAGAAGGTAGGGTTAGAACACTGAAAATGAATATCTGAACACAAAGCTTCTGGGAAGACCTTGGCTTGGAAGCCCCTGGACTTTTTTGGAGGAGAGTGACATTTTCCCTCTTTGGTGTATCTGGTCTCCTTGGTTCACAAGAAGCTGAGAGGAAGCAAATAAGATGGCATGAAGGTGTTCCTGCCATTGAGGAATGGAGCCTGAGAGAAAAGAAGTTTGCTCCTGGTATGTAGAGAAGTGATTAAGGATTAACTATTAATCTAAGGATTAAACCATTGTTGGAGAGATCATTGTAGTTCAAATCATTGCAGGGCTTTTGCAACCTTAGGTACTAGAGCTGCTCTACTCAAGCCCAAAAGAAAAATAATGTATGTAAGTGCTCAAGAAAGACCAGAGTATTTAGAAAATGCCACTAATGATTACAGCAGATAAAATTTAGGGGGAAAATAACTAGAACATCACAGAGATTCAAGGGCAGCACAAAAAGATGGTCTGCAACTAAAATATACTCTCTATTTTTAAAAATGATAAGTTTAATTGAAGGAGATGGTCACACTATCGATACCTGATTTTAAAGACTTGAAACAGCAAATGGAACTTATATCTCAAAGCACTAAAAGAAATATTGGTTACCACTAAATATGCAATATTTCCTTTTCTCCTTAGTAATGTATATCTCATCTTATTTAAAGTGGTAAAATATCCATTTTAAAGACTATTTTCCCCAGACTTCTATGTAGCTAGGTGTGGCCATGTGACTCACACCAGACCAGTGGAATGCATGCAGAATTTTGTGGGATAATTTCTGGAGTAGAAACATGATGACCAGAGCCTCAAAATACACTTTGACCTGTGAAGGTAAAACCTGACATTAGCATGATAGAAAAGGAGTCTGGGTCTCTCCATACCTCAGAGTCTCCATATCTGAACTGAACTACCTACCTTTGATCTTTTATGTGAAGGAGAAATGCATTCTATTTTATACAAGAAACTGTTATATAGCAGAAACCATTTGGAACTTATTTTTTTAAAGATTTTATTTATTTATTTGACAGAGAGATGGAGAGAGAGCACAAGTAGGCAGAGAGGCAGGCAGAGGGAGAGGGAGAAGCAGGCTCTCTGCTGAGCAGGGAGCCCAATGTGGGGCTCGATCCCAGGACCCTGGGATCATGACCGAAGGCAGCCGCTCAACCGACTAAGCCACCCAGGTGCCCTGAGCATCCAACTCTTAATTTCGGCTCGGGTCATGAATTCAAGGTCGGGGTTTGAGCCCTGCCTCAGGCTCCATGGTCAGTGGGGAATCTGCTTGAGATGTTCTCTCTCTTTCTCCCTCTGCCCCTCCCCCTGCTTGCACTCTCTCTCCTTCTCTCACAATCTAAAATAAATTAAATAAATCATAAAAAAAAAGATTACTCCAGCTCCAATATTGGTATTTTTTCTCTCCCCTTCCACTCTCTTCCCTTTTTGTTCTTCTTTCTCTTCTCTTCTCTCCTCCTTTCCTCCTCTCTCCCTTCCCTCCATTCTCTCTCTCTTGGCTCTGTCATCAACCCAAGGCTTAATAAATTGTAGCCATACTTTATGGTTATAGGACACAAGACACAGCAACATTTGCCATTTGGTGAGCCAAATTTTATATAAACATAGGATTTTCCCAGAGTGGACTATAATTATGAGGTGGGATTCAGATGAGATTGAGGTCAAATAGATCTAATAACAGAAGAATTTCAGAAAGACTAGAGATTTGTAAAAGCAATCTTTGCATCCCATTCTTCTTAATCACATTCCTGTGACACTTCCCTGAAGTTGTATTCATTCTAAAGAATGATCTTTTCTATGTAAAATCTTCTCCTTCTGCAAATTAATTTAACCATTTCATTATTTTCATTTTTGTTCTAATTCATAATTTACTTGTATTTTATAATTGAAATTTTTGTTGACACTTCTATCTTTCAATTAACTGTAGCCGATGATTAGGGCAATGCTGTTCCCATTACCTAGCATAGGATCTAGCATACGGTATATTCTTATCATACCTTCCTTTAACAAAATAAAAGGTGGTATCAGGAGGTTTGAAGCAAAATGTAGAGATGCATCCATGAAACTCCAGCTCTGGAACAGAACTCCAGGTTTTGAAGGGAATAGCAAAGATGGTAAGGCTCCACAGGGAAAGGACATAAATATAAGTCACAAAATATAATGTAGGGGTTTGTGCATGGAGAAAGTGTAGAAATCCAAGGTCTGCGAGTAAGTCTGATTACCTGCTGAATCATGTGAATGCAAAACTGGAGCTCTTTAGAACGCTTTTACAAAAGGGCAGTATGGATTTCAAAAGGTTCCAGTGGGCTGAGCTATACGACCGGCAACGAGGGAGCACTGCATGTAACTGATTCTGAGAAGTACTTAGAGATAGAAACAAAATTGTAGGACCCTAGGAGATAGAGATTCCCTCAAAAAGAGAATAACCCCCTCTGTTCCTACATTATATTGAGGATTTTAAATAAGAATAACACAATTTAAGCCTTAAAATTTGCAACATGTTTTTTTCTTGCAGTATATTTTAGTTCAAAGTGAATCAATAGTAAAACAGCATGAATTCTTTTTTTTAACACTCATCAAAATCATCACCTGTAAAACGTGCTTTTTTTTGTGACCAAGTACAGAAGACTTGGTCCATTTAAATCACTAAGAACTAGAAAGAAATACTGTTGTTAACCCTAATCAACGACATATCCATAAAAATTTTCTCAGTGTTCGTTGTAATATTGTCCAGTGTAATTGCTACATAGCTAGAGTAGCATAAAAGTAAAAGCAGATTTAAACAAATGAAAGAAAGAAAACCACAAGTCTAAAATGGTTAAATAGATAAAAATCCCATCTTAGTAATCATATTTCTATTACTGAGTTTGTTAAAATAAATATTTTTATATCTCAAAGTGTATGATTTAACATTTACTTGATATGAACTAAGTTTAAAATTAGTACCAGAGGGGCTCCTGGGTGGCATAGTTGGTTGACTGTCCGACTCTTGGTTTCAGCTCAGGTCCTGATCTAATGGTCCTGAGATCGAGCCCCATGTCAGGTTCCGTGCTCAGTGTGGAGTCTGGTTGGGATTCTCTCTCCCGCTCACTCTCCCGCTGCCCCTCCCACTCATGCATTCTCTCTCTCTCTCTCTCTCTCTCTCAAATAAATAAGTAAATCTTTAAATACATACATACATAAATACATATATAAGTAAAATTAGCAGAGATTTGAAAAACGGAAAGATCTTGTTACTACAGTAACATATTTAGTTAAAGTACCCTTGGGGGAAAAATACTAAGTATCAAGACATTTGATAAAGTGTAATTTACAAATTAAAACAATATGCAATTATGCAACCTAGAACTCATGCTGTGTTTTATTTAAGAAAATATTAAAAACTGGTAAAAATGGTTTTATTTATTTATTTATTTATTTATTTATTTTAAAGATTTCATTTATTTATTTGACAGAGAGAGACACAGCGAGAGAGGGAACACAAGCAGGGGGAGTGGGAGAGGGAGAAGCAGGCTTCCCGCCGAGCAGGGAGCCCGATGCGGGGCTGGATCCCAGGACCCTGGATCATGACCTGAGCCAAAGGCAGGTGCTTAACGACTGAGCCACCCAGGTGCCCCAGTAAAAATGGTTTTAAAGACGGTGTGCAGTAGGTTTTGAGAAAAAGATTTGATAAGACTTTAGACTGGATCTGAGGCCAAACAGAATAAATTAATGAATGTTAGAATAATCACTTATCATTGGCAATTTTCACAACTAAGGTTTTTTTATTGCTGTACATTACTGATTCATATCATTCACTGAGACTTTTAGTGATATCCTTTGTAACTTTCTCTTTTACAGGTGAAGTGTACAGACTATATATTTGCACAATACACAAGTGCTGATATTTCCTAGTGCCTGTATTTTAAGCTTCTTGTTAATGGAATGCAGTAAACGCATGGGTACCATCATATGAGTGTCCCTTATAAGTGTCTTACTCAGTCCCACTGTCTTTCATATTTCCATCCAGAATAACAGAGGGAATTCAATCAGTAGATACAATTGAATCTAAAATGTATTAAACATGTTGCAGACTTTGTCTTCCTTTCTGTCATTACCACACTTCTTCAACTAGTTTGAAATAGACAACATATTGTTCTTTATTTTTGGCATTATCTATATATATGTTTTTGTTCTTTCACTCTTTTTCACCTCCTTTCACCCATTGAAAAAATATCACATCATGGCAAGCTTTTCTATATTTATTATTTTTTAACATAATAACAAAGCATCACTTTTATTATCTCTTACCTTGTGTATATTTAAAGTATCTACTTCTTTATTAATGAACTGCACTAATGATCAGGGAGTAGCATAAAGATTACGTGTTGAAGTACATGTGTCTGTGTGATGTGTGCGAATAGACCCTGTGTTCTTAATCATTGAACTGAACGACATTCATTTACTGCAAGGAACAGTTGTTTCCTCATGTCCCTACTCAGATTTTAAATCAATAGATAAGATTCCTTGTCAGTGATATGTGGTCGGGAATGGTGATGGATGGTACCAATGACAATTTGGGGATTTTTCATTTTTCTGTCAGAGTAGACAGAAACTTGTTGAAACAGCATTTACAATTTTAAAGATGACCCTGGCTGAGATTACAGAGTGCAATAAGAGTCATTTTGCATTTTATTCAGTGAACCTTACACTCCTAAAATATAGTTTAATCCCTCTTAAATAGAGGCATAAATAGCTGATTAGATCAATGGGCAACATTTTGAGAGTTTTGATAAACCAAAGCAAATCCTCCTTTCTCTGAGGGACTCATATACTAGATTGATAGAGTTTGCATCAAAATAAGTATGGGAAGTGTTTGATTCCATGTAATAAATGTTGAAGCAAATTAGAATTGATTAGAAGATAAACAGCATATAATAGACACACTTCTTCTTCTTGCTTAATCTCAAGCTTAAATTTTCTTTATCACTCTATTAGAACGTATTACTTACACACTGCTTTGAAGAAATGGTCTTTTCAGATCTACACTAAAAACTCTAGATTTTGTATTTGATATATTTATTTATATTTTCCTTTTTTTCCTTGAGGCTTAGGAACACATACAATAGATCTGATTGATGAATATAATTCAAACCCAAAGGAGTTTAATGTCACATTACAAAGGAAGGTAAAAGGAAAAGAACATTATGGAGATAGACCTTACTCTTCTGATAAATGTTGAAATAACTTTGAAAACCCAAATGATAAATCCTCAAAAGAAATTTATTATCATGGTAGTATTAATATATTCATTTTTCAAACTCACTTTTCACAAAATTTTCACTCCCTCCCATTATAAGCACAAGAGCCATTTATACAAGTTTATGTACTTGACAGATAAATACATCCCCCAGTATGAAGCATTGTTTCCAACTGTGTGTGCTGGATGTAATTGGAAGAGGGCTCAGTTATGAAATAAGTTTGAGAATGCTGTTTTTCTGTTCTACCGAAGTTCTCAAAATGTTTAATACACTAATTTTAATTGTAATCTCAAAAAATGAAAAAGGAATTCAATGTGTCATAAAATTTACTTGGCACAAGACATTTCACTGAATATTGTTGTGTGAATGAACTTGAAAAAAATGATAGAACTTTGAGTTCAGTATAATAAATACAAGGCTTTTAGTTTTAATTTTAAATACTCTTTAATGTTACTTATATTTTTAGATGTCTAGTTCAAATGTTATTGTAAAAATATGAAAAAGTATAATTTGGAAAAATAATTCCATATCATACCACTTAAGAAAAACTGACAAACTTAGGTTTTATTCTTGTCATTATATATACCCAAACATCCACAAACACATTTAAATATTAAAATATTCATAATTATAAGTATTATATATATATGAATATTGACTAGTTTTGTAACCTGCTTTCTTTCTGTAATTTCTTTAGGGATTAACTCAAGAAAGTATTCATTTTATAGCTTATATACAATAAAATAATAAAGATTAAAATATAAATAAAATTCATCAGGCAAATGTGAACAAAAATAATTCAGTGATCATACTCTCAACACCAGTCAGAGTAATATCAGTGACTAAATACCATATGATTTCACTCATATGTGTAATTTAAGAAACAAAAAGAGGAACATAAGGGAAGGAAAAAAATCGAGAGAGAGAGAGAGAGAGAGAGAGAGGCAAACCCAGACTCTTAACTGTAGAGAACAAACTGAGAGGAGGAGAGTGGGGGATGGGCTGAATGGGTGATGGGCATTAAGGAGAGCCCTTGTTGTGATGAGCACTGGGTGTTATATGTAACTGATGAATCACTAAATCCTACCCCTGGAACCAATATTACACTATATGTTAACTAACTAGAATTTAAATAAAAACTTGAAACATAAATCAATAAATAAAAGCTTCTTTCAGAATAGCCTCAAATTGGAAATAATACAAATGTCCATCAGCTTGTGAAAGGATGAATAAGATGAAATACAATTTAGGAATAGAGAAATAAACTTGTATGTGTAATAATTCAGACAAATCTCAAAAGCATCATGCTAAGTAAAAGAAGCCAGCAACAACAGATATAATCCTATTTATAGAAATTCTGGAAGAGACAATATTATTGTGACAAAAAGCGTATTTGTGAGTGTTCATAGGGAAGGACTGACTGAAAAGGGTCAATCCCTTTATAGGGGAGGTGTTATAAGTATTCTATATTATGATTGTGGTAGTTTTTTTTTTAAGATTTTATTTATTTATTTGAGAGAGAGAGAGAATGAGAGAGAGAGAGCACGAGAGGGAAGAGGGTCAGAGGGAGAAGCAGACTCCCCGCTGAGCAGGGAGCCCAATGTAGGACTCAATCCTGGGACTCCAGGATCATGACCTGAGCCGAAGGCAGTCACTTAACCGACTGAGCCACCCAGGTGCCCTGATTGTGGTAGTTTTTATATGACTGGACATTTGTCAAAAGTCATAAACTTGTTTACTTAGAATTGATAAATTTAATTTTATGTAAATTTACCTCAATAGTGATGTTCTATATAAAAAAAAAAATTATTTCTTTCACATGTAGCATTCCTTAGCAGCTCCTCCCCTATTTCCTGATCTCCTATTGTGCCTCAGAGTTCTGTTATCCTATTTATATTTGCTCTAGTCTTTTGAAAAAATGTTTATTCGTCCCCACTATGTTGTCATTTTAAGGGAAGAAAAATATTTCATCCACCTTTCTATGTTTAGAAAGTTTCCTGGCAATAAATAGTCACATAACATTTTGGAGAATAAGTAACTCAGAGAAGGAAGTCTCTGATGGCATATGATGTTAAGCTTATTGAAATGACTGATTGAAATTCCAGGGGAGTGTTAGAGAACTCATAAGACATTACTGACAGAGCAGGTCACACTAGTTAGGTGTGTGGTCAAATACTTATAATACAGAATTGTGAAAACCCATCTCTAAATTTGCTGCATTAATACAATTTTTAAGTAGACTCTATTTGAGTATATTTATGATTGAAGGAAATGTACAAAATCTTTTTTTAACTCCTTGTGAAAAGAGCCTATAGCCTCTATAACAACAAGACATGGCACTTTATTAAATTGTTTTAAAAGCGATCTTTATTTTTATTTTTTTTAAAGATTTTATTTATTTATTTGAGAGAGAGAGAATGAGAGATAGAGAGCACGAGAGGGAAGAGGGTCAGAGGGAGAAGCAGACTCCCCGCCGAGCAGGGAGCCCGATGTAGGACTTGATCCCGGGACTCCAGGATCATGACCTGAGCCAAAGGCAGTCGCTTAACCAACTGAGCCACCCAGGCGCCCTAAAAGCGATCTTTAAAAATCAATAAAATTTTTAAAAATCTTAAAACAAATGCAGCTGTTTATGCAGTGATGTCAATTCCTTGATATCTCTAAATTTATCTCTCCTCAGGCCCAGGATGTAAGCTTCTTAAGTCCAAGGGTTAACATTTGCTTCTAGTTTGTTTCTGTTTCAGAGTGAAGGGTGATTATTTTTCTACTGTCTCACACATATGAATGCCAATCAAACATGGATCATGTATGTTTTTAGTTTTGATCAAGGGTAACCTTGAAAGTTAACATTGCTTTATTAGAAGAATAACATGCATAGTATTAACAAATATGTTAATGAATATTTTTTTGTGAGCACAGTATAAACAATTATAGCTAAGCTATGTTAATCATGTAAAATTGTATACAATTATTTAAATAAACACATATATGTATGTGTATATATGTGTATGGATATGTGTATGTATATATGTGTATTTATCTATATATTGTAATTATAGGTAATAATAATTTTAACCTAAACTTATTGGGCACATGTAATATGCCAGATGTGTTGTGTGCCTTAAAGGTATAGCAAGGGAATATTTTTAAATAATATTTAAATTATTTTTCATTGTGGGTAATTTTTCCTCCATTTCAGTAACTTTTTGTTGTTGAGATGAGGCCATAAACCTGAAGCTTATTCCCATGGGGACTGGAAAGAGGGATGATATTCTGAATAAAAAATGTCTTTCTTTGGTTTTGCTCTCTACATACAATATCTTTAACCCTAGTAAGGTAATAGTCTTGTAATTTCAGAAGGAGAGAGAGAGAATAATGTTTTCATGAGATTCCTCAGATTTTATATTTTTTTTCAGATTTTAAATATTAAGAACTAGAACATAAAGGAAAGATCAATGTATCCCATAGCATAGGAGAGCTAAAAAATGTCATGCACATTTCTGCCTCATTGGAACAGTTATATAGAAAGAAACAAGGGAACAAGATGCAGAATGACTAAAAGTTAAACTCATAGGTTTTGCTACCTCTTACATTACAAGTTAAGAATATATGGTAGAGGGGCGCCTGGGTGGCTCAGTTGGTTAAACATCTGCCTTTGGCTGTCATGAACACAGGGTTCCTGGATTGAGCCCCATGTTGCACTCCCTGCTCAGTGAGGAGTCTGCTTCTTCCTCTCCCTCTGCCCTTCACCCTGGCTCATGCTGGCTCTCTCATTCTCTCTCTGTCAAATAAATAAATAAATGCTTTATTAAAAAAAGAATATATGGTAGAAATATCCAGATAGATCTCTGGGGTTTGGTAGTAAATTTCAATGTCTTGAAAGTTTGCAAGGTTCTCAAAAAATGCTCATAGTATTGTCTTAAATCTAACAGGGTATGTTTATGTAGAGTATCAGTGGCTATGGAAGGTACTAAGTAGATGGGCCTAGCTAAAACCTTATTAGGTTACACATTCTCAGGGTAGAAAAAACTGCAAAAAATTTTTTTTTTTCCCCCCGGGACCTCACGGGCAGAGAATTAGTATATCAAAAGAGCCAAGAATTTGGAAGGAAGTGACTGCAGAATACAGAGATCTCCCATCTGGAGTCAATAGCAGGTACATGGTAATAAACAACACATTCTGGCCCAAAATGTAAAAGGCCTCGTAGGACTTGGCACAAAACAGCATGTAAATTCAGGATGCCCAGCTACCCAACTGGCCAAGATCTACCAGGATGAAGACAAAAAGGAAAAACAAAGAAACAAAAACAGAGGCCAAAGATTGCAGGCCAAGTAGAATTAAACACTTGAATCAGGGCTCAGTGGCTCAGTACCACTCAGCCAATACCCATGTGGAAGTGAAAACTTCTCCTCTGTCCTGCCATTGAAGAAAGAGAGACAGGACAGAGCTCTTGAAAGGAGGAAGCCTCCAAAGAAGACTTTGTTTTAAGCAACAAACAGTTACATTTAATTAGAAGGAAGAAAACATTCCTTACATTAGGAATATAGAAGTCTGAGACCAAGAGAATTTCAGGAAATAAAAGTTTTGCCTCATCTTATTTCTGAATGTATGCCTATTAAATAAAATCATTGCAATAAGCTTGGCAAGTGAACATCATCATCCTCCTGTTCTTGATAAAACAGACAACGAAAGTTCAGACAGGTCTACTGTCTCCTAAAGCATCTGGTTGAAGTGAGAGGCAATGACAAGGTTCAAAATCATTTCTGCCAGGCTTTGAATCATACACGCATTGGCTGCACCTCAGTGTCTTCCTCTCCACACAGAGGATATAATTAGTGGCTATGCTAACATTCTGTGATCTTTCCACTCTGTGGAAATATCTGACAGAATCTTTGCAGCAAAATTATTGTAAAAAAATTATTTCTGCCTTCTTCCATTAAGCCTCGGGCTATGTGGCTTGGGATTCAAATGATCATGCAAAGACAAGAATGCCTTGCATTGTCCGGAATCGTATTTTGCTGCTAAGATTTAGTTTTTGAAGATCTGAGTCTATTTATTAAGTCTTTGACTTCCTGGGGGTATAAACTTTGCATAACTCCTCTGAGACTTAGGTTGCTTTTTTGCTTTTTGTTGTTTTAATCTGCAAAAAGAAGATGACCTGTCTGTTCTATAGTCATTACATGAAATAATGAACATTACTTAGAATAATGTATGTAAAAGAGTTTTTTGTGTGTCATATATATATATAGTGTATTATGTATTTATATAGATTTGTATAAATATATATACACTTGTATAATTTTATGTGTGTATATATTATATATATTATATATTCATTATATATATAAATATATATATTACAATAACTCAAACTTATTTTGTGGAGTTGATCAAGCTAAATAGGACTAAATATAAATACTGGAATATACTGAAAAGATAAATATTTTATGAAAATTATTTAAAGATACATTTCACTTATAGAAATCTGCAAATGTTTATGGAAATACTAAGAATAACTGGAAACCATTAAGTTCCATAATATTAAAAGATAAATTACATGAGCTAGCCCTGATATATAACTAATGCACACAAATTTATATTCCTATTACACAATCATTAAAATCAGTATCATAAGTAACAAAAATTCTATATATATAGAACTTATTACAAAGGACAGATTTCAAGTTTAACTAGGTTGGGAAAAGGCCTTATAAAATGTAACCTAAATATATATATATGCACATATATATATTTATATATATAATATATTTATTTTATTATTAAAATAATATATAATATACATTATATATTTATATTATATATAATATATATTTTTATATATAATATATAATCCCAGGGTCCTGGGATCAAGTCTCACATTGGGATTCCTATATAATATATATATAAAATATATTATATATTTATATATATAAACATTTATATATATTATATGTATTTAATATATTAGATATAGTATATATTTATGTATATTATATAAATATATATACATATATATACACACACACTTTCTTTCTTTAGGCCTTATTGAAAATCATATTCCAGTAAAACCTGTAGAACAATTTATTAGCTCTCTGAATGACATTTAGACTAGTTCTAAGAACACTGTGAAATTCTATTAATAAAATAGGTAAATGCAACTTAAAGCTGAAAGTTAGAGTAAATGATCACTAGGGTTTTTGGTAAGCTCTTTTATTACATTGTTTCTGTGCATTGCTTTTTTTTATTTAAAGAAGAGTATAAAATCTTTGAAGATGAATATAACCAATGTATTTTCAAATAGTGAAATTATTTTCTAAATAGTATAGATTGAAACTCAAATATCTTTGAAGATTTCTTTATTTATGAGGAGCCAGACATGGAGCTCGATCTCAGGACCCTGAGATCACTACCTGAACCAAAACCAAGAGTCAGACGCTTAACTGACTGAGCTACCCAGGCGCCCTTAAACTCAAATATCTTCAAATTGAATGTTTGAATTCAGAATTTGCCCAAAATACAACTAAAAAGTATAGTTTTGCTTTTATGGCCTGTCATTCCAGAGTCTACCACAGTTCTAGACAAAGGCTCAATGTGTCTTTTAGTGTGTGAACAAATGAACAAATAATTGAGCAACCTTTAGGTATTTCTGATTTTAAAATATTTTCCAACAAACATCATTTTTCTTTAAGGTCATATTCTTATTCCTATTATAGATGTGATTAAGGACCTTATTTGAGAGTAAAAAAAAACATAGATAGAGGGTAGTTTTCATGCTCTGGAAAAATAATAGATGTTCAAATTTTAATTATTACTTTCCTATGTTTTCTCCACCTTCCCCTGCTTTATCCTTACAGATTATTTTTGTAACCTCCCTTTCTCATGTTGGAGAGGAAAAGTTCTTTACCCTGTGAGATTTTTCTAGATGGTCTAAGAATTAAATTGAGATGGGGCACCTGGGTGGCTCAGTCGGTTAAGTGTCTGACTCTTGGTTTTGGCTCAGGTCATGATCCCAGGGTCCTGGGATCGAGTCCTGCATTGGGCTTCCTGCTCAGTGGGAAATCTGCTTCTCCATTTACCCTTCCCTCCTGCTTGAGATCTCCCTTACTCTCTTGCTCACTCTCTCTCTCTCATATAAATAAATAAAATCTCAAAAAAAAGAAAAAGACTGAAATTGACATGGGAAAGATTAACAGGAAAAAAAAAATCCAAAGTTTAATTACATACATACCAAGGCCCAATAACAAAATCGAGACCTTGAGTCCTTAAGAAATGAGCAAGGCAGGCAGTGTTTTTACTTTTTGGACAAAGAAACATAAGTCTGTGAATATTTGACAGGACAAAGAAAGCTCCTTATGTTCAGGAGCTTCAATTAGTAATGAATTCTAAACAGAAGTATTTGGGTTTGGGTAGTGAATTAGTAAAAGTAACAAGGTGTGTTTAACTGGGGTTCTTAGGCCCTAAATTTCCTGTCTCTGATGATAAGGATGCCTCTCTTCCTCCTCATGCAGTGATGGTGCCTTTCATATGGGAGGTTTATTTCCTGTTTTCTGGAGACAAAGCATGTGTGTGGGAGGGAGATCATATTGTTGTTCTTGCAGTGCCTATTTCTTAACTCAGAATAATCAGTATGGCAAAGTGGTACAGTTTAAAGTGGCCTGCCCTAGGCTCCCACACTCACATGGCTCCTTAAGAATGCCAAAATTTTGAGATATATATGTAGGTTAATGAGCATAATTTGAAAATCAAGCAAAAGCAAAGTTCTATAGACCTCTTTTCTTCTTAACATTTAAGTAAGATTATCAGTCTATCATTTATCTATCTATCATCATGGAGATATTGACTAAGAATGGGTGGAATAAACATTAATTTAACTCACACTACTTGACTAAACCCTGATTAGTGCTGGGATACAAGGATGAAAGTCATGGTACTTGACTGAAACATTTTTATGGTCATATAGTTAAGTGTGTCAGTTATGATGCTAGAAAGAAAAAAGACAGCACTCAAACAGGGTAACTGAGGAAAGATAATGAAGCTTTTCTTCAAAAAGATGTGTGTGGGTCTAAAGGAAACAAAATTAATGATTTGCAAGAGTAGGGAGTTTGCTAACCCTAGCACTGGAGGACTGAACAACTGGACAAAACAGTTATTGAAATCTAGATAGAATTCTAACTGTTCAACAGAACCAAGGTCTTCAGCAGAGAAACATAGAAACTGCAAATCTGTAACCTACCTAAGAATAAGGGTATTCTTATCACATCTCCCTTTTCCTAGGGGAAAATATCATAATATGCTCTTTTGAGCCTCTGATTTCCTCTGTGCCTCCATTAGCTGAACCAAATCAGAAGAAAAAGAGCAAGGGAGCTCTAGTAGTGCAGCTTATAGAAATGAGCTCTCCTTGGTGCACCACAGAGTGGAGGAGGTGAAAGAGCCAGTTTGGAGGGATCCATGGGCGATATCCAATGACACAAGGAAACAAAGAATTATAAATTCTATGTGGTACATTTTATAATAGAGATATGGAAATGACAAAGATTTGATACAAAAGAGAGTGTATCGGTTTTTTTTTTTAAGATTTATTTTTTTAAGAGAGAGAGAGAGTGAGCATGAGTGGGAGGGGCAGAGGAAGAAGGAGAGAGAATCTTAAGCAGACTTCCTCACTGAGCATGGATCCCAACACAGGGCTCAAGCCTACGACCCTGAGATCATGATCTGAGCCAAAACCAAGAGTCAGACGCTTAACCGACTGAGCCACCCAGGCGCTCCGGTATCAATTCTTATAATGAGATTCAGGGCAAACTTTATGCTTGAAGTGATATATCCATGGCCCTACATATCATGGTTGAGGAATATTGAGGATGTGTTCTGAACAAGACAAATCGAAGGTACATTTGTAAGGCCTTTATGAGTTCTAATATTTGAGAAGCTAACTGATCATGATACCACCTTTGAATAAACTCTCAGTATCTGTGCCTAGTATTCTCACCATTACTTAACTACTATTTCCTGGAACAAATGAATTTATCTTCCAACTCATTTTCTGAACAACGTAGGTAAATCAGTTTCATAATTTTCGTATTTTATTCAACAATAAATATTTGCTCAATACTGCTGTTTTGGGGAACCATGTGCATGTATGCAACATAAGGATGGAAAATAAATTTAGCTTGCCCTCATAGAGTTCAAATTTGCTCTGGCTTCTTTCCCATAATTACTCATTCTTTAAGTAAAGGAATGGCTGAAAAATTCACAAATGCATTTAAACCATGATATGTTGGCAGTTTTAAATGAACATGATGAATTGCATTTGCTTTAGGCTATGTGCAGTACTCAAGTCATTTTCATGGTGATTGTCTTGAGATGAACTTACTGTGATTATTTCAAAAACTCTCAGCACAAAAATATGATGGTGGGAATGAGAGATCTGAGAATTTCTTTCCTCTAGTCATTTACCACTCAGTAAGAGAAAGGAGTATCAGAAAATGGCATATATATTCATATTTCTTTTCTCAAATTTATCACTTCCAGACAGAAAATTTGGCAAGTATGTGTCTGATTATCCATATTATTGCACTTTTGGTTTAAATTTCAGGTGCCTGATACTTTAAATTCGTCCTTTAAAAAATATGTTTATTTGTGTATGCTCGACATACCATGTTATGTTAGTTTCAAGTGTATGACATAGTTCCAAGTCCACTTTTAGAACATTTTTTTCCTTAAAATTTTGTTGAGTATTTATCTGTTTTGGCAAAGAAGCATGTACTTGAATGTTGATTGAACACTATAAACAAACTACGTGAAATGTTAGCATAAAAATGAGATTTATAGTTGCTTTACAAAAATACTATGATGGATATTCTTTTTAATCCATTTTTTTATCCATTTGCCTTAAATATGAAAGTGCAATATATCCTTTCATGCACATCTCACATAGTCTACAGTGATATTGTTCCAGATTTCTCCATCACAATAAGACAAGATTCATAATGATACAAATATAAGGAATATCATAAAGTTTTCATTTACTAAGAATTGACATATGTAAAATGAATACATCAGAAATGGACTCAATTAGTGCATAGTCATTGTTTCCGATACTGCTACCAAGGGTTTAGTAATGCTGGATCTTTTTTTGCATTATTCTTCAGAGGCTAAATGTTTGTATTTCTTCTGTTAAAAAAAAATGCGAATGAGAGATGTGGCTATAAAACTTCAATAATATACCCAGAACTCTTAGTGTTTCTTTTCAAAGTTCAAGCTTAGGTATAATTTAAAAGCTGTTTTATTTGTAATTGTAGTTTAGGAAATATGTATGATGATGTACACTTACATATTTTCTTTTTTTAATTGCCCAAGTAGGCCATTAATACATTACCATGGCTCAAATCAAAATAATAAAGAACTACAAAGAATGTAGCATAGAAGTCATCTTTTTTTTTTTCATCTTTTACTCTCTTTTTCAGAATTGTTGTTATTTATCATCTGTCTGGTGTGTGTGTCTCCCTCTATTTCTTTTCCACATATATTTAACTGTACGTGTATGTTTCTGTACATACTATCTACTCTCCTTTATTAAAGAAAATGTGTAGTTTAGGGGGGCGGAGCAAGATGGCGGAGGAGTAGGGGACCTGGATTTCGTCTGGTCTCAAGAATTCAGCGGAATAGGGATCAAATCATTCTGAACACCTATGAACTTAACAGGAGATCGAAGAAGAGAGTAGCAACAACTCTCTGAACAGAGAAACAACCACTTACTGGAAGGTAGGACCTGCGGAGAAGTGAATCCGAGGCGATATTCGGGAGGATAGACGGCGGGGGAGGGGGCCTCCATTGGACGCTTCTGGCAAGTGATAGAGCCACAGAGCACAAAATCGGAACTTTTAGAAGTCGGCTCCGCTGAGGGACGTCGCTCCAGTGGCTAAGCTGGGGGTGGAACCCTCATGGGACAGTGTGGGCTCAGAACCCTCAGGGTCACAGAAAGACCGGGGGTGTCTGAGTGCAGCAGAGCTCCCAGGTATGGGAGCGGGGAAGCCGGCTGCAGAGACGGAGCCGAGGCGCGGGCTCTCAGCTCGGGGTGGCAATAAACTGTGATCCGCGGCCCAGTCGGGCCACTGCTCCTCCAGCAGGGACACAACAAGCGGCAGATAAGGGGAGACTCCCCTTCCTCCCCTGGGAGGAGCGGGGCGGGAGCTCACCGCAGGGATCTGCTGGGTTTGGAGACTCCACACGGGGTGGGGAGCCAGAGATAGAAACACTTGGTCACAGTCCGGGTGAGCACGGAGTGCAGCAGGAGATGGGAGTGACTGACTGCTTTTCTCTGTGGGCGCACTGAGGAGCAGGGCCCCGAGTTCTCAGCTCCTCCAGGCAGAGATTGGGAGGCCACCATTTTCACTCTGGTCCTCCAAAGGGGTACTGAGAGCTTGCAGGGAACAAAAGCTCCCGAGAGCAAACCTGAGCAGATTGCTTAGTCTGGACTGACAAGGGCGGGGCAATTCCGCCTCCAGCAAAGACATTTGGGAACCACGGCAACAGGCCCCTCCCCCAGAAGATAAGCAAGAACAGCCAGCAAGCCAAGACCAAGTTTATCGATCAAGGAGAACGGGAGAACTCCCGTGCTAGGGGAATACTGCACATAGAATTCATGGCTTTTTTACCATGATCCATTAGTTTTTCAAGTTAATTTTTTAACTGTTTTTTTTTTTTAATTTTTCTTTTTCCCTTTTTCAACCAACATCTTATCAATCCCTTCTTTAAAAAAAATATTTTTTATTTTTCATTTTTAGAGTCATATTTTATCCCTCCATAGTAGTTACCCTTATTTTTGGCATATATATATATATAAGTTGTTCTCTCTTTGAAATTTTGAGATACAGTTTCTTCTAACAGATCAAAATATACCCTAAATCACTAGTGTATGGCTTTGTTCTAGTGGCCTGATCACATTCTCTCCCTTTTTTCTCCTTTTTTTTAAACCTTTTCTTTCTTTTCAAACAACTTCTTATCTTATTAATACCTTTTATAAAATCTTTTATAATTTTCATCTTTACAGTCATCTTCCATCCCTTCATTGTATCAACCCTTATTTTGTACATATATAAGTCTTTCTTCCTTTATAATTTTAGGAGGCACTTTCTTCTAACAGACCAAAATACACCCAAAATCTAGTGTGTGGCACTGATCTATGCACTAGCTTGATCATATTTGATCATATTCTGTTTTTTTTGTTTTTTTCTGTTTTTGTTTGTTTTTATGTTTTTCTATTTCTTTTTCCTTTTTTTCTCTTACTTTTTTCTTTCTTTCCCTTTCTTTTCCCCTGGCTTCAGGTCTTTTCTGATTTGTATAGAGTATATTTGCTGGGGACGTTGTTAACCTGTTAGCATTTTGTTCTCTCATTCATCTATTCTCCTCTGGACAAAATACAAGACAAAAATTTCACCTCAGCAAAAAGAACAAGAGATAGTACCATCTGCCAGGGACCTACTCAATACAGACATTAGTATGATGCCAGACCTAGAGTTCAGAATCATGACTTTAAAGATAGTAGCTGGGCTTGAAAAAAGCATGGAAGTTATTAGAGAAACGCTTTCTGGAGAAATAAAAGAACTAAAATCTAACCAAGTAGAAATCAAAAAGGCTATTAATGAGGTGCAATCAAAAATGGGGGCACTAACTTCTAGGATAAATGAGGCAGAAGAGAGAATCAGCGATATAGAAGATCAAATGATGGAAAATAAAGAGGCTGAGAAAAAGAGAGAGAAACAACTACAGGATCACGAGGGCAGAATTCAAGAGATAAGCAATACGATGAGATGAAACAACATTAGAATAATTGGGATCCCAGAAGAAGAAGAAAGAGAGAGAGGGGCAGAAGGTATATTGGAGCAAATAATAGCAGAGAACTTCCCTAATGTGGGGAAGGAAACAGGCATCAAAATCCAGGAGGCACAGAGAACCCCTCTCAAAATCAAAAATAGGTCAACACCCCGACATCTAATAGTAAAACTTACGAGTCTCAGACATAAAGAGAAAATCCTGAAAGGAGCTCGGGAGAAGAGATATGTAACCTACAATGGTAGAAACATTAGATTGGCAACAGACCTATCCACAGAGACCTGGCAGGCCAAAAAGGACTGGCATGATATCTTCAGAGCACTAAATGAGGAAAATACGCAGCCAAGAATACTATATCCAGCTAGGCTGTCACTGAAAATAGAAGGAAAGATAAAAAGCTTCCAGGACAAACAAAAACTAAAGGAATTTGCAAACACAAAACCAGCCCTCCAAGAAATATTGAAAGGGGTCCTCTAAGCAAAGAGAGAGCCTAAAAGCAGCATAGACCAGAAAGGAACACAGACAATATACAGTAACAGTCACCTTACAGGCAATACAATGGCACTAAATTCATACCTTTCAATAGTTACCCTGAATGTAAATGGGCTAAATGCCCCAATGAAAAGACACAGGCTATCAGATTGGATTAAAAAACAAGACCCATCCATATGCTGTCTGCAAGAGACTTATTTGAGACCCAAAGACACCCCCAGATTGAAAGTAGGGGGTGGAAAACCATTTACCATGCTAATGGACACCAAAAGAAAGCTGGGGTGGCAATCTTTATATCAGACAAATTAGATTTTAAAACAAAGACTGTAATAAGAGATGAGGAAGGACACTATATCCTACTTAAAGGGTCTATCCAACAAGAAGATCTAACAATTGTAAATATCTATGCCCCTAACATGGGAGCAGCCTGTTATATAAGGCACTTAATAACTAAAGCAAAGGAACACATTGACAACAATACAATAATAGTGGGGGACTTTAACACCCCCCCTCACTGAAATGGACAGATCATCTAAGCAAAAGATCAACAAGAAAATAAAGACTTTAAATGAAACACTGGACCAAATGGACTTCACAGACATACTCAGAACATTCCATCCCAAAGCAACAGAATACACATTCTTCTCTAGTGCCCATGGAACATTCTCCAGAATTGATCACATCCTAGGTAACAAATCAGGTCTCAACCAGTACCAAAAGACTGAACTCAATCCCTGCATATTTTCAGACCACAATTCTTTGAAATTAGAACTCAATCACAAGAAGATAGTCAGAAAGAACTCAAATACATGGAGGCTAAAGAGCATCCTACTCAAGAATGAATGGGTCAACCAGGAAATTAAAGAAGAGTTAAAAAAATTCATGGAAACCAATGAAAATCAAAACACAACTGTTCAAAATCTTTGGGATACAGCAAAGGCGGTCCTAAGAGGAAAGTATATAGCAATACAAGCCTTTCTCAAGAAACAAGAAAGGTCTCAAATACACAACCTGCCCTACACCTAAAGGAGCTAGAGAAAATACAGCAAATAAGGCCTAATTCCAGCAGGAGAAGAGAAATAATAAAGATCAGAGCAGAAATCAATGAAATAGAAACCAAAAAACAGTAGAACAGATCAATGAAACTAGGAGCTGGTTCTTTGAAAGAATTAACAAGATTGATAAACCCCTGGCCAGACTTATCAAAAAGAAAAGAGAAATGACCCAAAGCAACAAAATCATGAATGAAAGAGGAGAGATCACAAGCAACACCAAAGAAATACAAACAATTATAAGAACATATTATGAGCAACTCTATGCCAGCAAATTAGATAACCTGGAAGAAATGGGTGCATTCCTAGAGATGTATCAACTACCAAAACTGAACCAGGAAGAAATAGAAAACCTGAACAGACCTATAGCCACTAAGGAAATTGAAGCAGTCATCAAAAATCTCCCAAGAAACAAAAGCCCAGGGCCAGATGGCTTCCCAGGGGAATTCTATCAGACATTTAAAGAAGAATTAAGACCTATTCTCCTGAAACTGTTCCAAAAAATAGAAATGGAAGGGAAACTTCCAAATTCATTTTACGAGGCCACCATTACCTTGATCCCAAAACCAGACAAAGACCCCATCAAAAAGGAGAATTACAGACCAATATCCTTGATGAACATGGATGCAAAAATTCTCACCAAAATACTAGCCAATAGGATCCAACAGTACATTAAAAGGATTATTCACCACGACAAAGTGGGATTTATCCCTGGGCTGCAAGGCTGGTTCAACATCCTCAAATCAATCAACGTGATACAATACATTAACAAAAGAAAGAACAAGAATCATATGATCCTCTCAATAGATGCAGAAAAAGCATTTGACAAAGTACAGCATCCTTTCTTGATCAAAACTCTTCAGAATATAGGGTTAGAGGGTACATACCTCAATATCATAAAAGCCGTCTACGAAAAACCTGCAGCGAATATCATTCTCAATGGGGAAAAGCTGAGAGCTTTTCCCCTAAGGTCAGGAATGCGGCAGGGATGTCCACTCTCACCACTGCTATTCAACATAGTATTAGAAGTCCTAGCCACAGCAATCAGACAACAAAAAGAAATCAAAGGCATCCAAATCGGCAAAGAGGAAGTCAAACTCTCACTCTTTGCAGATGATATGATACTTTATGTGGAAAACCCAAAAGACTCCACCCCAAAACTGCTAGACTCATACAGGAATTCAGTCAAGTAGCAGGCTATAAAATCAATGCACAGAAATCAGTGTCATTCCTATACACCAACTACAAGACAGAAGAGACAAATGAAGGAGTCGATCCCATTCATAATTGCACCCAAAACCATAAGATACCTAGGAATAAATTTAACCAAAGAGGCAAAGGATCTGTACTCAGAAAACTATAAAATACTCAGGAAAGAAATTGAAGAAGACACAAAGAAATGGAAAAACGTTCCATGCTCATGGATTAGGAGAACCAACATTGTGAAGATGTCAATGCTACCTAGAGCAATCTACACATTCAATGCAATCCCCATCAAAATACCATCCACTTTTTTCAAAGAAATGGAACAAAGAATCCTAAAATTTATATGGAACCAGAAGAGACCCCGAATAGCCAGAGGAATGTTGAAAAAGAAAAGCAAAGCTGGTGGCATCACAATTCCAGACTTCCAGCTCTATTACAAAGCTGTCATCATCAAGACAGTATGGTACTGGCACAAAAACAGACACATCAATCAATGGAACAGAATCGAGAGCCCAGAAATGGACCCTCAACTCTATGGTCCACTAATCTTTGACAAAGCAGGAAAGAATGTCCAATGGAAAAAAGACAGTCTCTTCAACAAATGGTGTTGGGAAAATTGGACAGCCACATGCAGAAGAATGAAACTGGACCATTTCCTTACACCACACACAAAAATAGACTCCAAATGGTTGAAAGACCTAAACGTGACACAGGAGTCCATCAAAATCCTAAAGGAGAACACAGGTAGCAACCTCTTCGACCTCAGCCGCAGCAACTTCTTCCTAGAAACATCACCAAAGGCACGGGAAACCAGGGCAAAAATGAACTATTGGGATTTCATCAAGATAAAAAGGTTTTGCACAGCAAAAGAAACAGTCCACAAAACCAAAAGACAACCGACAGAATGGGAGAAAATATTTGCAAATGACATATCAGATAAAGGGCTAGTATCCAAAATCTATAAAGAACTTATCAAACTCAACACCCAAAGAACAAATAATCCAATCAAGAAATGGGCAGAAAACATGAACAGACATTTTTCCAAAGAAGACATCCAAATGTCCAACAGGCACATGAAAAAGTGCTCAACATCGCTCGGCATCAGGGAAATCCAAATCAAAACCTCAATGAGATACCACCTCACACCAGTCAGAATGGCTAAAATTAACAAGTCAGGGAACGACAGATGTTGGCGGGGATGTGGAGAAAGGGGAACCCTCCTACACTGTTGGTGGGAATGCAAGCTGCTGCAACCCCTCTGGAAAACAGTATGGAGGTTCCTCAAACAGTTGAAAATAGAGCTATCATTCAATCCAGCAATTGCACTACTGCGTATTTACCACAAAGATACAAATGTAGGGACCTGAAGGGGTACGTGCACTCCAATGTTTATAGCAGCAATGTCCACAATAGCCAAACTGTGGAAAGAGCCAAGATGTCCATCGGCAGATGAATGGATAAAGAAGTTGTGGTATATGTACACAATGGAATATTATGCAGCCATCAAAAGGAATGAGATCTTGCCATTTGCAACGACGTGGATGGAACTGGAGGGTGTTATGCTTAGTGAAATAAGTCAATCAGAGAAAAACATGTATCATATGACCTCACTGATATGAGGAATTCTTAATCTCAGGAATAAACTGAGGGTAGCTGGAGTGGTCGGGGGTGGGAGGGATGGGGTGGCTGGGTGATAGACATTGGGGAGGGTATGTGCTATGGTGAGTGCTGTGAATTGTGCAAGACTGTGGAATCACAGATCTGTACTTCTGAAACAAATAACGCAACATATTTTAAGAAAAAAGAAAAAGAAGAAGATAGCAGGAGAGGAAGAATGAAGGGGAGTAAGTCAGAGGGGGAGATGAACCAGGAGAGATGATGGACTCTGAAAAACAAACTGAGGGTTCTAGAGGGGAGGAGGGTAGGGGGATGGGTTAGCCTGGTGATGGGTATTAAAGAGGGCACATTCTGCATGGAGCACTGGGTGTTATGAACAAACAATGAATCATGGAACACTACACCAAAACAAATGATGTAATATATGGTGATTAACATAACAATAAAAAATTAAAAAAAATAAAAAAAAGAAAATGTGTAGTTTAATATCAATCTATGACTTATTTTTTTTCCTAACAATAACCTCTGAAACAACAACCTCTCCCAAAATGTTGTCTCATACCTTTCTATGCACACTTAATGTAAATTCTAATATTAATAGATTAGTATATTTATATGCATTGAATGGAACCACTATTAGTACACCTGTAGATTGTTTAAAGTTTTAAATGACACGTGTGCACACTCAATTAAAATTTTTGCTGGCAAATTAATATGAGACAATGAGGTGATAAGCAGTTTAAATGTATCATTACTTAAAGATAAAAAGGACTACGCAAAGCTAATTGTCTAAGTTTTTGTTTTTATGTTTGTGTTTTATCTTGCTTTGCTGTCCATATTAGTCTAAGTAGTGAATTCCCAAAATTTTCTAAGAAAGACTTCATTATTTTGAGTAAAATGATAGGGGAAATTAAGTTTTCAAATTACCTAAGAAACCGGAAAAGAATGTGTGTACATATGTGTGAGTATATAAGTAATTAAATGAATAGCTAAGACTGAGACTCTGTGAAAAGATGTAGTACTGCCATGAATTCCCTTGACTTTAAGTTATAACTGAAGAGAGGAAGAAAAGACACTAAAAACAGTTTTGTGTTATTGGTAATGTTGTCAGGAATGGTCCTTTATTACAGAATTCAACTATCTTCCACTGGTTATCGTACGTACCACCAAGAGCTGAGTTCTGTTTAAAGGACTAAAGCTTTACACAATTCTAAGATGGCTTGTAATCTCCAATATGACTTCTGTGGGAACAGTATTTTTGTAAAGCTGGGAGTAAAACCACTTATGGCATAGGTCACCTGGGTTTCTGACCTGTTGACGCCCTCCCACTGGGTCATCGGACCTCATAGCGACACAATAAAACTGGGATACTATTGGCAGCCGATTAAACCAATTAGACATTGGGGCACCTGGGTGGCTCAGTTGGTTAAGCCTCGGACTCTTGATTTTGTCTCAGATCATGATCTCAGGATTGTGAGATCAAGCCCTGTGTTGGTTCCGTGCTGGGTATGGAGCCTGCTTAAGATTCTCTCTCTCTTTCTTCCTCTGCCCCTCCCCATCTTCTCTCCTTCTCTCTTAAAACAGAAACCAAAAACAAACAAAAAAACCAATTAGACATTTGCAGGTAATGTCAATGTAACCCCTTAATTTTGCTTTGAGGTGTTTATTTTTCGATTAAATCTTGTAACATACAGGGAGAAGAAGAAACTATCTCAAGGCCTAGACTCTCAAATATACTGTGGATGCAAATTTACAGATGATTCCTCCTTTTAAATCAAGATTACAAATGAAGAAAGTCATTCTTTCATTCATATACCAAATAGTTTTATAATGCCCAATACTCATAAGTTAGTCCAATAAGCACTGTGATTACCCAAGGCAACAGAAACAACAAATACAAAATGCAAAGATTTATTTATTTTAGAGAGAGAGAGGGAGAGGGAGCCATGGTGGAGGGGTAGAGGGAGAAGGAGAGAGGGAATCTCAAGCAGACTCCATGCTGAGCGCAGAGTCAGATGGGGGGCTCCATCTCAGGATCCTGAGATCATGATCTGAGCCAAAACCAAGAGTCAGACAACCTACTGTGTCACCCAGGCACCTATGCAAAGTGCACGAATTTTGAGAGAGTACAGGACATTATAGATATCAAAGGCACTTTGGTATTTCTGGAGTGAAGTGTGGGGATGAGATTGAAGGTGTAGTCAGGGCCAGTCTGGTAATATGTCAGAGTTTGGACTTCATTCTGAACAATGAAACCACTGAAGTTTTATGCAAGAGAAAAATCATGCTTCTCCCTAGAGAGGGAGTGGATTTTTTTTAAAATTTTTTTATTGTTATGTTAATCACCATATATTACATCATTAGTTTTTGGTGCAGTGTTCCATGATTCATTGTTTGTTCATAACACCCAGTGCTCCATGCAGAACGTGCCCTCCTCAATACCCATCACCAGGCTAACCCATCCCCCTACCCCCCTCCCCTCTAGAACCCTCAGTTTGTTTTTCAGAGTCCATCATCTCTCATGGTTCGTCTCCCCCTCTGACATACTCCCCTTTTCTTCCTCTCCTGTTATCTTCTTCTTTTTCTTTTTTCTTAAAATATGTTGCGTTATTTGTTTCAGAAGTACAGATCTGTGATTCAACAGTCTTACACAATTCACAGCGCTCACCGTAGCACATACCCTCCCCAATGTCTATCACCCAGCCACCCCATCCCTCCCACCCCCAACCACTCCAGTAACACTCAGTTTGTTTCCTGAGATTAAGGATTCCTCGTATCAGTGAGGTCATATGATACATGTCTTTTGCTGATTGACTTATTTCACTCAGCATAATACCCTCCAGTTCCATCCACGTCGTTACAAATGGCAAGATCTCATTCCTTTTGATGGCTGCATAATATTCCATTGTGTATATATACCACATCTTCTTTATCCATTCATCTGTCGATGGGCATCTTGGCTCTTTCCACAGTTTGGCTATTGTGGACATTGCTGCTATAAACATTGGGGTACACGTACCCCTTCGGGTCCCTACATTTGTATCTTTGTGGTAAATACCCAGTAGTGCAATTGCTGGATCGAACGGTAGCTCTAAGTTCAACTGTTTGAGGAACCTCCATACTGTTTTCCAGAAGGGTTGCACCAGCTTGCATTCCCACCAACAGTGTAGGAGGGTTCCCCTTTCTCCACATCCCCGCCAACATCTGTCGTTCCCTGACTTGTTAATTTTAGCCATTCTGACAGGTGTGAGGTGGTATCTCATTGAGTTTTGATTTGGATTTCCCTGATGCCGAGCGATGTTGAGCACTTTTTCATGTGGATTTTAAGTAGAACAAGAGCTACAGGTAAGTCAAGTTCAGGAGTTGCTACAGAAATTCAGTAAAACTTGATAGTAGTGGGGCTCCTGGCTGTCTCAGTCAGTGGAGTGTACAACTCTTGATCTTGAGGTTGTGAGTTCCAGCCTCACACTGGGTGTAGAGATTACTCAAAAAATAAAAATGAAAATAAAAAACTTGACAGTAGCATTAACTCGTGTGTTTTTCAGGAAAATGCAGAGAAAAGGTTGGGGTTGAGACAGGTTAGCAAGGACAGATGTATTTCATTTAATTTTTGATATTTAGACAAGATTTAAGTGTGTAAGTGGTTCTCTTTGCAACACACATTCTCTTTTCAAACCCTAAAAGTGTTTTCTAATTATCAGAATTACTATGGGTCCTGGGAGTTGCAATTTAATTTGTATTGTTCTTGATCTATCTAGAAAACAAGTTAAAATAATTTTCTTATCTAGGAAAAGAGTTAAAGTTCCTTAAATATATATTACTGCATCTCCTCTACTTGAAAATTCCAAATGCTGTATTATTGTGCCTCTTTTGAGAGAAATGTATTGTGGCTAGCAGTTAGATTCCAGTTGCATGTTGGAACTGAAATTACGGGAGAAAATAATGAGTTGAATCAACTGAGGGCACCATTTAAAGTTCACAAACTTCATCTCTTATAAGAAGAGAATATTTACTTACACCATCTTTGCCATGTGGTCAAGATTAACAAGACATTGGTTCAAAGATGCTAGTCAAACAGAAGTTGTTTTCTTAAATGATAATAATTGTACTGGTCAAGACTACTAGCTTTTCCTTTACTTGAAGAAACTTTTGTTGTTAAGATTTCTTAATTAGTTTATTTAATAATATTTAAATTCTGGCTAATGAAATAATAGTCTGAAATTTTGTAGCAGTGTAAAATAAGTTTCTTTAGAAAAGCCATTGGCAGAATATACATGGAAATATAGTATTTTTTGTTCTTGAAATATGTAAATCAATGCAATGTGAATAAATGTTATAGTTGTAAGATAATCAGGATTTATTTCCAATATGTGTCCTGGGACCAGCTATTACTAAAATCATATTGCAGGGCTAAAGCCTTATGAAATTGTTAATTATGTTTAGAGCTTGAATTAGAAAGATTATAACTCAGGCATATTAAAAAATTTCCAGATACCAACTTTCTTCTTAAATTTTTTAATTCTTTCCAATAAAGATAATTTAAAGCAGTGGAACTTCATGGTCTGTTTTGTGTATGTTTAATCTAGAAAATTTGACTTATGTCTAAAATAGGGGACCTTACTTAGGATTAAATTTTGAGTAACTGAGTTCTGCATTTGATTATTTAATGGTCTATATTTTGGCTGCATTTCTACAAAATTATATTGTAATGTGGCCTTATTACAAAGAGTGTCCTACCATACAAAGTGTATTTTTTCCCTTGTGTATATCATTATTCTTTAGCTTAATCAATATTCCCACTCCCCCTGCTTGTGTTCCCTCTGTTGCTGTGTCTCTCTCTGTCAAATAAATAAATAAAATCTTTATAAAAAAAAAAAAAGACAACACTTCCAGGTAGTTGTAACAAGGTTATCAACTACTGGCCAATGAAGTATGTATATTAATAGACCTCAGGAAGGCCTGTCTAAAAAGCTACCGCAACTATGAGTTTTGCCCATGTTTTCCTACTTGCTTACTCTAAACTGTGGCCTGGAATGTATGTGATTACTAGAGCTCCTGCACCTAGCTCAGATCATCACATAATCACATAATCTCTAAAACAGAAATCACACTATGAAGATGGAGCATCCAGTAGACAGAAGTGAATCATTAATGATACCATAGAGCTGCCCTAAACTGCCTCAGCATAGATTTCTGTAGTGAGAAACAGAAATACAATTCTAGTTAAGACAAGGGGGGGGTATATTCTCTTCTAGCAAATGACAGTATTAATTTTTGCCTGTTTCAGGAACAATGCTTTTAGCTGAAATAATTTAAAATCATGACACAAACTTTCTTAAGGAAAGGAAAGGAAAGAAAAGGAAAGATAAGAAAAGAAAGAAAAGAAAAAAACAAAAGAAGAAAAAACAAAAGAAAAAAGAAAAGAAGAAAAGAAAAGAAATTTATTGTTTTACCAGTTGGAAGTCCAAAGGTAAAATTCAATCTTGGCATTGTGTGATCAGTGACTTGTTGATATAATGAGGGGTCAGATTTAGTCAATCTCCCAGCTCTGCAGAACTAACTCAGAGTGAGTGGTCCTCCTGGTCTCTCCTCATGACCATGAGGTAGGCAACAGTGGTGGTTGGGGCTGAATTTTTCCTTTTTCTTGTCAAACAAGGGGAGACAGGAGGGAATGAGGGAGAAAAACATTTTGCCCAAATTTGTAAATACAAATTTTTCCTTTAATCTGGACCCAGTTAAGCCACATTTCCCCCCATTTTGAACTTTAGCAGTTTTTATGGCATGCTGTAGACTATTTGGCTAAAACGAAGCATCATCTATACCTGGAGCTGCAAATGAGATCTCTTTCCTCTCAGTTGAAAGGGGAGATACAGGTGTCTGAACCTAATTGTGTTTTATTGGGAAAGAAGAGTTAGGTCCTTATTTCATGTCAGTGACAGTATATTAAAGATTGGTTGCCATTATCTTGAAAGTTCAAACTAAACCAGATATTTTTGAGAGCTTTGAATCATTGGAATTGCAAGAAAATGAAGGCAAACAGACTAAATTACACTTTTTACACTTTTGAGTGATTTGTTTTTGACAACACCTTTTCCAATATAAAGTACTGACCTGTTGAATAAGCAGATTCTATCAAATGAATCCAGATGTTTAGAAATTTCAATTATGCTCCTAATAGTTTATGTTGTGTTATGTCAATATTGTAAAATTCCAATGGCATATGTTTGGGTTCAATATTAATTTCCACTGAGAATGTTTATAATCTTATAAGCGAGGTGGGCATGTATGCAGGTAGCTATAAGCAATATGGGGTGGAAGTTTAGACAAGAGAAATATTTAGCATGAACTGAAAAATCTTTTATGTTGAAGGTGAGATTCGTGCTGAAGAGAAGTGACATTTTATGACTTAAAAGAATATTGGAGGGATTGGAAAAGTTTTAAGAATAAAAAGCAGTTGTGGTGCCTGGGTGGCTCAGTTGGTTGGGCATCTGTCTTAGCCTTAGGTCATGATCTCGGAGTCTTGGGATGGAGCCCCGCATCAGGCTCCCCGCTCAGCTGAGAGTCGGTTTCTCCCTCTCCCTCTGCCCCTCCCCCCTCATCTTGTGCACTCTCTGGCACATGCACTCTCTCTCAAATAAATAAATAAAACATTTTTTAAAAAGAATAAAAAGTAGCATGAACAATTACACAAATATTAAATATGACAACATTTTCTTACATTCCAGTTGCATGTTTACAAACTTAGACAAAGCAATGCAGAGTATTATTATCATTATTACTATTATTATGACCTTAGCATTACCACTACCTCAGTGGTAGTGGTTTTATGTTTACCATTTATAAAGCTCATGTTTACCATTTATCCAGCTCCTGTGCCATGTCAGAAATTGTGCTAAGCACTTCACATTTATTTATTTATTTATTTATTTTAAAGATTTTATTTATTTGACAGAAAGAGACACAGTGAGAGAGGGAACACAAGCAGGGGGAGTGGGAGAGGGAGAAGCAGGCTTCCCGCCGAGCAGGGAGCCCGATGTGGGGCTCGAACCCCAGACCCTGGGATCATGACCTGAGCCGAAGGCAGACCCTTAACGACTGAGCCACCCAGGCACCCCTAAGCACTTCACATTTATTTTCTTCAAAGTGTACCTGACAACAACCTTAAAGAATAATTTTCTATCCTCATTTTACAGATGAATTGCCTAAGATGTAGGTAAAATAACATTTTCAAGTATTTAAACGAAAAAGCTGGGATATCTGTACAGGTTTCTCTTAACTCTAAACAACAGCCCTGTTGTCTCCCAGCAAAATTATTTACACTAATTCTTAGTACTTCATTTATTTAATTTCAATACACTTGCTAAATTTTTCTGTTTTCTTTGCAGAATTAGGAAATACATTTTAGTGTTAGATAAGTAAACTATAAAGTGAAACAAAGCTTTGACTATCTGATGTATGATGAGTCATTTAAGAATAAAATTTCTTTAAATTAAAATTAAAAAAAATTAAAACAGCTATTTTCATTTTACCTTCAAAGTAAATATTTACACTAGACTCTAAATTGTATCCTGAAATTTGGAAGCACCATTTTTTTCTGCTTAAAGAATTCGTTTAAAAATTCCTTTATTAACGGTTTTGGAACATGAGTATATTCTTTTCTATTTGAGATGTTAAAAACTTCACTGCTGAAAATAATAGTAAAGGACATGAATGACTGCAGAATAAAAATGTGGAAATTAATATTGAACCTAAACATATGCCATTGAACTCAAACATAGGATGTTCATAATATTGACATAACAACATAAACCATTAGGACCATAATTGAAATTTTTAAACATTTAATAGATTTGTTTAATAAAGTCTGCTTATTCAAGGGGTCAATACTTTATATTGAAAAAGGTGTTTTCAAAAACCAACCACTCAAAAGTGTAATTAAATCTGTTTGCTTTCATTTTCCTGCAATTCCAATGCTTCAAAGCTCTCAAAAATAGCTGGCTTAGTTTGAACCTTGACATAATGACAACCAATCTCTAATACACTGTCACTGACACGAAATGGGGACCTCTTTTGTACTTAAATTACAAAATGCAGAACTCAGTTACTCAAAATTTAATCCTAAGTAAGGTCCCCTATTTTAGACATAAGGGTAATATTCCTTTCAAGTCAAATTTTCTAGATTAAACATACACAAAACAGATGATGTGTAGCAGATGTTCTCTAGTGCATCAAAGTAACAGAATCAAACCAGAGAGGGAGAGGAGAGAGAAAGAGAAGAAAAGAGAGTTAGTATATAACTTAATTTTACAAGAAACTACCAAACTTTTCCAAATGTTTGTACCATTAGTATACAAGAGTATAGAGTTGCTCCAAATTCTCATCAATTTTTGTTACTAGTCTTTTTAATTTTAACCATTCAGGTCTATGTAAAGTGGTAACTAATTTTAGTTTTAATTTTAATTGGTAATTATACAAGGTTTTGAAAATCTTTTATTGTGCTTATTTGTGATTTTCATATTTCTTTTTGGGAAGTGTCATTTCTTTCTTTGGCTGATGTCAAGATATTTGTTCATTCTCTTGCTTCCCTCCTCCCCTCACAATTACCTTCATACTGAGTTGCAAGAGTTCTTTTATACTTTGGATAGAAATCCTCTCAGATATATGCACCAGGAATATTTTTTCTCCCAGTTTGTGGCTTGTCTTTTTATTTCAGTAATGGTTCTCTGGATTTACTGTCTTTTCTTCTCTTTAAAAGAGTCCAAAGAAGACAATTTATCTTTTTTTTTTTTTTATGGTTGCTGCTAGATATGTCATCTCAAGAAAAATTTTGCCTCTTCTAAACTGCTGAAGATATTTTCATAATCCACATTTACTTTTAAAAAAATTTTCTAGGTTTAGCTTTTAACTTTCAATCTATGATTCATTTAAAATAGTATCAACAATAGCCAAATTATCAAAACAGCTCAAATGTCCATCAACTGATGAATGGATAAAGAAAATGTGGTGTGTGTGTGTGTGTGTGTGTGTGTGTGTGTGTGTGTGTGTGTAATGGAATATTACTCAGTCCTCAAAAAGAATGAACTCTTGCTATTTGAAACGTTGGAGCTAGAGTGTATTATGCTGAGCGAAATATGTCAGTCAGAGAAAGACAAATACCAATTTGATTTCACTCATATGTGGAATTTAAGAAACAAAACAGATGAGCATAGGGAGAGGAAGACAAAAAAGAGAGGGAGGCAAACCATAAGTGACTATTAACTATAGAGAACAAACTGTTGGTTAGCAGAGGGGAGGTGAGCAGGAGGATGGGTTAAATTGGTGATGAGTATTAAGGAGTGCACTGATTGTGATGAGCACTGGGTGTTTTATATAAGTGATGAATCATTAAATTTTACACCTGAAACTAATATTACACTACATGCTAACTAACTGAAATTTAAAGAAAAACCTGAAAAATAAAAATAAAATAAAATAAGATAAAAATAAAAATAAAATAAAATAATATCTGTATATGCTATGGAGAATAAAGTCAAAATTTTTTCCACAGGTTAATCCAATTGTTCTAGCACCTTTTTAAAATTTTTTCTAAACTCTACATTCCTTTCCATTGATTTGCACTGATCCTTATAAGACCTTTTTCGGATTTCCATAGCTTTATAATGATTCTTGAAATCGGGTATCATATGTGCTTCATATTTCTTCTTGTTTTCAAGATAGTTTTGACTTTTCTTTGCATTTCCAAAGTTCAACTTAGAATATACGCTTGTTAATTTCTACAAAAAATGAAAAAAAAAATATCAGTTTTGTTTTGATTATGAATCTGTATTTTAACTTTCAGAAGGTTTTCATTTAACAATATTGAGTCTCCTTTTGTTGAGATCCTCATAGTTTCTCTCTGCATTGTTTACATTAAATTTATTGTGTTACATATTTTCAGAAATAGTTCTAAAAGGTATTGTAAAATATGTTTCTAAATGTTTGCCACTGGTATATATGACTGGCTTTGTTTTTTATTTGGGGACCTTGGTATATATACTAAGTAATTCTAATTTTTTACGTATTCCTAAAGACTTTCTGTGAAACAGTCATGTTGACTATATATAAATATATTCATTTGGTCCCAGCTTCTCTGTGTTGCCTTTTTACACTGGTATGGACCTTCATTACAATGCTGAATAGAAGTGAGAATTTGCCTATCTTCTCATTTATAGGGGGGAAGTGTTTAGTTTCACGTAAGTTTAAGTACTGTTAGCTGGAAGATTTTTCTAAATGCTCTCCATCAGATTGAGAAGGTTTCTTTCTAGTCCTGTTTTGCGGTGATACCCTTTTTTTCCCTAAAGAATAAGTGTTGGATTTTGTCAAAATTTTTTTTATCTATTTAGATGATCACGTGCATTTCTTTATTTTTTTTATGTGGTGAATAATATTGATTGAAAAATTTTAAACCACTGCATTAAGTTATAATTGTCATGTAAAAAGCTGTACATATTTAATGTAAATGACTCTTTGAGTTTGGGAATAAATATACACACATGAAACCATCACTACCGGCAAGTTTTAAACAGTTATCACTTCCCAAAGATTCCTCTGAGCTCCTTTATTACTATTTTGTGTGTGTATGTGATAAGTACAGTTAACATAAATTCAACCTTAGCAAATTTTAAGTATACGATACCGTAATGTTAGCTATATGTACTACACAGTATAGTGGATCTCCAGAATGTATTTATCTTGTATAACTGAATTTCTTGAGAATTTTAATCATGAAAGGGTGTTGAATTTTGTCAAATGCTTTTTTTACATTTATTGAGATCATTATTTGTTTTTTGGGTTTTTTTAAAGATTTTATTTATTTGTCAGAGAGAGAGAGAGAGAAAGCACAAACGGGGAGTGGCAGGCAGAGGGAGAAGCAGGCTTCCTGCTGAGCAAGGAGCCTGATGCGGGACTCGATCCCAGGACCCTGAGATCATGACCTGAGCTGAAGGCAGATGCTTAACTGCTTAACCAACTGAGCCACCCAGGAGTCCCCATCATTTGGTTTTTATCCTTTATTCTGTTTTGGGGTGTGTCATTGTTATTGATTTGCGTATGTCGAACCAATCTTGCATCCTAGGGATAAATCCCACTTGGTCATGTTATATAATCCTTCCAGTGTGCTGTTTGAATTTGGTTTGCTAGATTTGGCTAAGGATATTCACATTTATTTTCATCAGGGATACTTTTCTATAGTTTTCTTTTCTTGTGGTGTCCTTGTCTAACTTTGGTTATCAAGGTAGTATTAGCCTCATAAAGTGAGTTTGGAAGTATTCCCTCCTCTTCAGTATTTTGGAAGAGTCTGAAGGACTGGCATTATTTCTTCTTCAAATAGTGGTAGAATTTACCAGTGAAACCATCTGGTCCTATTCTAGTGCTTTTCTTTGTTAGGAGATTTTTGATTACTGAATCAATCTCCTTACCTTTTACAGCCATATTGGTTTTATTGCACTTTGCTTTATTGCATCTCACAGATACTGTATTTTTTACAAATTGAAAGTTCAAGACTTCGGTGGAAAAAAAGTAATTGCAGTTGTGGTGGAAATAGAAAGAAAGCTAGGACTGATAGTGATAAAATGGTAAAACTGACAAATGAAGAGTTACTTCTTACAGATGAGCAAAGAAAGCAGTTTCTTGAGATGGAAACTACTCCTGGTGAAGATGCTATGAAGGTTGTTGAAATGACAACAAGGATTTGAATATTACATAAATTTAGTTGATAAAGCAGTGGTAGGGTTTGAGAGGATTGATTCCAAGTTTAAAAGAAGTCCTACTGTGGGTAAAATCTATCAAACAGCATCCCATGCTATAGAGAAATCATTTCTGAAAAGAAGTGTCAATGGAAGTAGCAAAATTTACTGTTGCTGTATTTTAAAAATTTTTTAAATTTAAGTTCAATTTAACTAACATATACTGTATTATTAGTTTCAGAGGTAGAATTTAGTGATTCATCAGTTGCATACAACACCCAGTGCTTATTACTTCAAGTACCCTCTTTAATGCCCCTCACCCAATTACCCCATCCCCCCACCCTCCCCAGCAACCCTCAGTTTGTTCTCTTATGGTTTGCCTCCCTCTCTTTTTTTTCTTCCTCCCCCTATATTCATCTGTTTCATTTCTTAAATTCTACATACAAGTAAAATCATATGGTATTTGTCTTTCTCTGACTGACATTGCATTTATCATAACACCCTCTAGTTGCATCCACGTTGTTGCAAATGGCAAGATTTCATTCTTTTTGATTAGCTGAGTAGTATTCAATTGCATATATATATATATATATATATATATATATATATATATATATATATATATATATATTGCATCTTCTTTATCCATTCGTCTGTTGATGGACATCTGGGCTCTTTCCATAAGTTGGCTATTGTGGACATTTCTGCTATAAACACTAGGGTGCATTGCCCCTTTGAATCACCATGTTTGTATCCTTTGAATAAATACATAGTAGTGCAACTGCTGGGTCATAGGGTGGCTCTATCTTTAACTTTTTAGGAACCTCCATACAGTTTTCCAGAGTGGTTGCACCGGTTTGCATTCCCACCAACAGAGTAAGAGGGTTCCCCTTTCTCTGCATCCTCATCAACATCTACTGTTTCCTGTGTTGTTCATTTTAGCCATTCTGATGGATGATGGGTATGAGGTGCTATTTCCTTGTGGTTTTGATTTGTATTTCCCTTATGATGAGTGATGTTGAGAATTTTTTTCATGTGTCTGTTGGCCATTTGTATGTCTTCTTTGGAGAAATGTCTGTTCATGTCTTCTCCCCATTTCTTAACAGGAATTTTTGTTTTTTGGGTGTTGGGTTGATAAGTTCTTTTAGATTTTGGATACTAGCCCTTTATCTGATAAGACATTTGCAAATATCTTCTCCCATTCTGTAGGTTGCCTTTTAGTTTTGTTGTATTTTAAGAAATTGCCACAGCCACTCCAAACTTCAGCAACCACCACCCTAACCAGTCAGCTGCCATGAACATCAAGACAAGACCCTCTACCAGCAAAAAGATAACTACTTAACTGAAAGTTTATATGATGGTTAGCACTTTCTAGCAATAAAATATTTTAAACTAAGGTATGTACATTGTTATTTTAGACATAATACTATGGTGCACTTAAGAGACTATACTATAATGTAAATATTACTTTTTAATTTTTTTCCTTTTGAAAATTTTGATTCTAATATAGCTAACATAGAGTGTTATATTATTTTCAGGTATACAGTATAGTTACTCAACAATTCTGTAATACTCAGTGCTCATGTTGATAAGTGTACTCTTAATCGGCTTCATCTATTGTACATGTCCCTCCACCCACCTCCCCTCTGGTAACCATCAGCTTGTTCTCTATAGTTAAGAGTCTCTTTCTTGGTTCTCTTTTTTCCTTGTTTGTTTTGTTTCTTAAATACCACATATGAGTGAAATCATACAGTATTTGTCTTTCTCTGACTGACTTATTTCACTTAGCATTACACTCTCTAGCTCCATCCATATTGTTGCAAATGGCAAGATCTCATCCTTTTTTATATGTGCATAATATTCCATTTATATATGTACCACACCTTCTTTCTCCATTCATCTATCGATGGACACATGTGCTGCTTCCATCATTTGGCTATTGTAAATAATACTGCAGTAAACATAAGGTGCATGAATATTTTCAAATTAGTATTTTTTTTACTCTTTGACTAAATATCCAGTAGTGGATTATTGGATCATATGATAGTCAAGTTTTAATTTTTTGAGGAACTTTCATACCGTTTTCCACAGTGGCTGCACCCTGTTTGCATTTCCACCAACAGTGCATGACAGTTCCTTTTTCTCCACATTCTTGCCAACACTTACTGTTTCTTGTCTTTTTGATTTTAGTTATTCTGACAGGTATGAGGTGATATCTCATTATGGTTTTGATTTACATTTCCCCAATGATTAGTGATGTTGAGTATCTTTTCATGTGTCTGTTAACTATCTGTATCATTGGAGAAATATCTGTTCATGTCTTCTACCTATTTTTAAATTGGATTATTTGGGGTTTTTTTTGATGTTGAGTTGTGTAAGTTCTTATATATTTTGGATACTCTTTATTAGATATGTCATCTGCAAGTATCTTCTTCCATTCAATAGGCTGTCTTTTAGTTTTATTGATTATTTAGTCTGCTGTGCAAGAGCTTTTTTAAAGTAATCCAATAGTTTAATTTTGTTCTTGTTTTCTTTGCCTCAGGAGACATATCTAGAAAAATGGTGCTAAGGCCAATGCCAGAGAAATTGCTACCTGTGCTTTCTTCTGGGATTTTTATGGTTTCAGGCCTCACATTTAAGTTCTTAATCTATTTTGAGTTTATTTTTGTGTATGGTATAAGAAAGTAGTCCAGCTTCATTCTTTGCATTAACTGTCCAGTTTTCTCCACACCATTTATTGAAGAGACTGTCTTTTTCCCATTGGATATTCTTTCTTGCTTTGTCAAAGATTAATTGACCATATAATTCTGAGTTTATTTCTAGGGTCTCTGTTCAATTAATCTATGTGTCTCTTTTTGTGTCAGTACCGTACTTTTTTGGTTACTACAGCCTTGTAGTATATCTTGAAATCGGGGATTATGATACCACCAGTTTCGTTCTTCTTTTTCCAGATTGCTTTGGCTATTTTGGGTCTTTTTTGGTTTCATACATATTTTAGGATTGTTTTTTCTAGTTCTGTGAAAAACATTTTTAGTATTTTGATAGGGACTGCATTAAATTTGTGGATTGCTTTGGGTAGTATGGACCTTTGAACAACATTTGTTCTTCCAAACCATGAGCTTGGAATATTTTTTCATTTGTTTGGTGTCATCTCCAATTTCTTTCATCAGTGTTTTACAGTTTTTGGAGTACAGGTATTTCACCTCCTTGGTTAAGTTTTTTTTTTTTTTTTAAGATTTTATTTATTTATTTGAGAGAGAGAATGAGAGACAGCATGAGAGGGAGGAGGATGAGAAAGAGAAGCAGACTCTCTGCTGAGCAGGGAGCCCGATGTGGGACTCAATCCCGGGACTCCAGGATCATGACCCGAGCCGAAGGCAGTCGCTTAACCAACTGAGCCACCCAGGCGCCCTCCTTGGTTAAGTTTATTCCTAGGTATTTAATTATTTTTGGTGCAATTGTAACTGGGGTTATTTTCTTAATTTCCTTTCTGCTACTTCATTATTAGTGAATATAAATGCAACAGATTTCTGCACGTTGATTTTGTATCCTGCGACTTTATTGAATTCATTTATTGGTTCTAGTAGTTTTTTGGTAGAGTCTTTAGGGTTTTCTGTATATAGTATCATGTTATCTTCCTTACTAATTTGGATGCCTTTTGTTTCTTTCTGTTGTCTTATTACTGTGGCTAGGACTTCCAGTACTATGCTGAATAAAAGTGTTAAGAGTGGACACCTCTGTCTTGTTCCTGACCTTAGTGGAAAGGATCTCAGTTTTTACCATTATGATGTTAGCTGTGGGTTTAGAGCATTAGAGCATTTAGTTCATTTACATTCAAAGAAATGATTGATTTGCCAGTTGTTACTTGTTTTATGGTTGTTTTCGTGGTTCTTCTTTTCTTCTCTTGCTCTCTTTTGCCACAGTTTGTTGGCTTTCTTTACTGATATATTTGGTTTCTTTGCTTTTTTTTGGCATATCTGTTACTGTTTTTTTTTTTTTTTTCCTCTTACTGGTTTTGATTTGTAGTTACCATTAGGTTTGTGTATAATATCTTATGCATATAGCAATCTATATTCATTTGATATTTGCTTAAGTTTGAACCCATTCTCAAAGAACTACAGTTTTACTCTTCTTTCCCCTGCCCCCACCTTAGTTGTCGTACTTTACCTCCTTTTATTTTGTGAATCCCTTGACTGATTTTTATAGATATACTTAATTTTACTCCTTTCCACTTCCTACTTTTCCTACTCCAGCTTATGGTCTTTCTTTCCACTCACAGTCCCCTTTAGCATTTCTTCTAAGGCTGGTTTATTGGTCATGAATTCTGTTAACTTTTTTTGTCTTGGAAACTCTATTTCTTCTTCTATCGTAAATGACAGCTTTGCTTGAGTATTCTTGGCTGCAGATTTTTTTTTTTTTTCCTCCAGCACTTTGAATATATCATGCCACTCTCTTCTGGCCTGTAAAGTTTCTCCTGAAGAGTCAGCTGATAGCCTTATGGGGCTTTCCTAGTATGTAACTGTTTTCTCTTGCTGCTTTTAAAATTCTCTCTTTATCACTAATTTGCCATTTTAATTACTATGTGTCTTGGTGTGGACCTTCTTTTTTTTTAAGATTTTATTTATTTATTTGAGAGAGAGCACAAGAGGGAAGAGGGTCAGAGGGAGAAGCAGACCCCCTGCTGAGCAGGGAGCCTGATGTGGGACTCGATCCCTGGACTCCAGGATCATGACCTGAGCCGAAGGCAGTCGCTTAACCAACTCAGCCACCCAGGCGCCCTGGTGTGGACCTTCTTGTGTTGATTTTGCTAGGGGCTGCCTGTGCTTCCTGGATTTGGATTTCTGTTGCCTTCCTATATTCAGGAAGTTTTGAGCTATTACAACAGCAAATATATTTTCTGCCCCTTTTCCTCTCTTCTCCTTCTGAGATCCCTACAGTGCAATTTTTTAAAAAAGATTTTATTTATTTCTTTTGTGGGGGAGAAGGGAATGAGGGAGGGGAAGAGAGAATCTTAAACAGACCCTGTGCTGAATGCAGAGTCCAACGTGAGTCTCTATCTCATGTCCCTGAGATCATGACCTGAGCCAAAACCAAGAGTCAGATGTTTAACCGATTGTGCCACCCAGGTGCCCCATTATAATGCAAATGTTATTATGCTTCCTTATGGTGTGAAGTTAGGTTTTTTACAAGAGATATTTCTTTTTTCTTAATGTAGGCATTTGTTGCTATAAACTTCCCCTTTAGAATTGTTTTTGCTGCACCCTATTTTGGTGAGTTGTATTTCCATTTTCTTTGGTCTAAAGATAGTTTTGGGTTTCCCTTTTGATTTCTCCTTTGAGCCCATTGGTTGTTCCAGAGTGTGTTGTTTTCTACATATTTCTTAATTTTCCAACTTTCCTTCTAATGTTGATTTTTAGGTTATACCGATGTGGTTGGAAATGATACTCCAAATGATTTAAAACTTCTTGAATTTGTTAACATTTGTATTTTTGCCTCACATGTGACTTTTCCTGGAAAATGTTCTATGTGTGCTTGAGAACAATGTGTATTCTATTGCTTTTGTATGAAATAATGTTCATGCCTGTTAGTTCCATTTGGTCTATAGTGTTGTTCAAGTCTGCTGTTTCCTCACTAATTTTCTGTCTGGATGATCTGTCCATCACTGAAAGCGGGGTATTGATGTCACCTACAATTATTATGTTGCAGTCTTCTGCTCCTCTTAGTCTGGTTAATTTTTGTTTTATATAATTAGGTGCTCATATTTTGGGTGAGTATATATTCATAATTTTTATATGTTCTAATGAATATCGTCCTGATGCTTTTGTCCCTTGTGACAGTTTTGACTTAAAGTCTATTTTCTGCTGTAGATATAACCATTCCTGCTCTCTTTTTGTTACCATTTACATAGAATATCTTTTCCATGCCTTCACTTTCAGACTTTGTGTGTTTTTAAGCTCAAGTGAGTCTCTTGCAGGCAGTATATAGTAGGATTTTGTGTTTTATAACAACTAAGACACTCAATGTCTTTGTTTAGAGAATTTAATCCATTTATATTTAAAGCAGTTATTGACAGAAAGTTACTAGTGCCATTTTGTTTAATATTTTCTGACTTTTATAATTCCTTGTTTCATTCATCCTCTCCTGCTGTCTTCCCATTGATTTGAAGACTTTTCATAGTAAAATCTTTTGATTCTTCTTTTTTTTTATATTCTCTATCTACTACAGATAGAGATTTGTATATAGTTTTTGAAATTACCATGAACTTTGGATAACTCATGGCATAGTTATACCAATCTATTTTAATCTGATAGAAATTTAACTGTGATCACATTGAAAAGCTTTACACTTTACTGTTCTCTCCTGACATTTTATGTTGTTGACGTCACCATTTACAGTTTTATATTATAAATTATAGCTATAGTTATGCTTATTTAGTACTTTTGTCTTAACTTTTATATTAAAATTAAAATTAAAAGTGATTTACCCACCATCATTACAGTATTAGAGTATTCTGAATTTGACTATGTACTTACCGTGAGTTTTATACTTTCATGTTTTCATGTTGCTCTTTAACATCCTTTTATTTCAAAATGAAAGCTCCCTTTAGTATTCTTGCAAGGCAGTCTAGTGGTGATGAACTCATTCAGCTTTTATTTGTCTGAGAAAGACCATCTCTTCTTCATTTTTGAAGAACAGATTTGTAGGATAAAATATTCTTAGTTGGAAGATTTTTTTCTCTCAATACAGAGGGGGAGTGGCAATTTTATCAATAAATGATGCTAAGATACCTATTATTCATATGAAACAAAAAGTAATTGCATCTTTGTATCACATCACACACAATCCCAAATGTATAAACTTTAATCTAGAAGGTAATTCTATAATTTCTTAAAGACTATATAAGAGCATATATTTATGAACTAAAGTTAAGAAATTGATTATTAAATAACACATAAAACATGTAAGTGGTAAAATAAATAAATTGTGAAATATCATTGTCTCATGTTAAGAATTTTTTCCCATCAAAATAAATTGTCAATACTGTGAAAGACATATAAATACAAAAACAACAGGAAAAGATTAATATCCAGGATATGTAAAAACAAGAAAAAGTAAAAACATCAATGTGATACAAGCAAGTTAGGAATAATAATAATAATGAAAAAAGAGAATGTACATGCCTATTATTGGTTGTACTATTGTTTTCAAATATTTGTACTTTTCCCTTCTTTGAAATAGTATTGTATACTCATGTTCATGGCCAAGTGAATTAGAGGAGTATACATTCCCATGCCACTAGTTTTGTGTTTGGCCATTTAACTTACATTGGCCATTGATACGTGATTGGACATGACCTATGCCATATATGAGCAGTTGGTTAAAGAGTTGAGTGTTTATGCCAGTTCTCTTACTTTTCCCTCTTCCATAAGAAGGGTGTGTTCCAGACAGGAACTGCTCCCTCATCCTAGATCCTGAAATGAAGAAGATAATGTAGAACAGACTCCAGGCAACTTACAGTACAGAACAATGCCACATCGTTGGGCAGAATCACAACCTAAGACAGAGTAGGGCCAAATCAAGAGCAACATTAATGAGAAATAATCTTTGTTCTTGTACACTGCTGAGATTTTGAAGGTAGTTTGTGATCTCAGCCTATCACAGAGAAGCTGCTTAGCACATGGCTCATGAACATGAAAAGATGTTCCAAACTTTTGGTAATAAGAAATGGAAAAATGTTGAGCCTCCATTTCATACTACCATGTTTGAAATGATATAAAATGCTATTTCCAGGTTTAGAAAACATGTAAAGTATAGACTATTGAATAGTCTTGAACATGTTAATAAGCAAAAGATTAGCAATCTGTTTCTAGATTTCTACCTTGGAGAAATTATTTTACATGGACATCAGAAAGAAAAAGAAATAGTCCATGAAGTTTTTTCTGTATTTAAGATACATTTGTTTCCCTAACCAAAGGTATTAGTTTAACTACAAGAATAGAAATTAAGAAATAATATGTTGAACATTTTTTCTCATAGAATTGATTTTTTTTTTCATTTTACATTCCTTTCATCTTATCTCTATCTCTTTTTAAAATCTTCTGAAATGGATAGCTAACATGAAGGGAAATGTGAGATTTTGGTCATCCTTTCATCAGCAGCAACACTAGGCAGTATTTTCTGTGTTTATTATATGTGTTCTGTGAGCCAGCCAAAGGAGGAACAGACAATTTTATTTCAGATTGTACTTTGCCCTTTGTAAGGTAAGGTAAGGTTTGTCACAACCTCCCAGTTAGGGTCAAGTTCCACCTGCCCATTAAGGATAAAATCTCTACATGAGAAACAGAAGTCTATTTCAGAGATAAATGTAGACCTATTCACATGATAATGCATTCCATGTCAGGCTTGATATCTGATAAATGTGTGAATATAAAATATGTCACTTTAAGAATTATACTGATGAAACATATGTTTTCTGTTAAAATCAGAAAATTGTGCAAAATTAATTAAATCTCCAAAAATTCCATCTGGTTTGCTATTGAAGGTAGGCTTTTAAAAAATTAAAATCCAGAAAATGTGCTTACTTTTAATAAATATTTTCAATCTCTAATGGCAATCATTAGAAATGTAACAATTGCTGTTATAAACAATTATAAACATGTAATTAATTGTTTGCATTTAATAAGGATTATATAGATGTACATATGTTTTTACATATTATATACACATAAACTTATAAATGTGGGTTGAATATGAACTAACTTTTTACAAAATAATTATATTTAAATAAGATAAAACTCTTACCTGTTAATATGTTTTATGTGTGATTATATTAGCATAATGTCCTTGTGCATGCTTGTATCTTCAGAAAATATAACATAAGGGAGGTAGAAGCTTTAGAATCCTGGAAGTGAACCATCTTTAGTCTCTTACCTCCAATGTCTCTCTCTAACTCAGGAATTGAAAGGAGAATTACTGTTTAGGGACATACTATCAACAACAAATGAATGTAAACCAATAATTCTGTCATTTACTTCTACTTCTTTCAGCATTTTCTTGCTTGCCTTGGCCATGAAAATTCTGGTCACATACTATTTTATGGGCAGAAGGGTGCATAATTATTTAAGAAAAATGTCACAGAAAAATATAATAATTCATTTTATTATTGTAAGAAGGGAAAGAAAATATTTCCATTATCATTTTCTGGTTTACATTAATATACATGGATGCAGTAATGCAGCGTTACCTTGTATAGATGACTGGGATTGTCCGCACCAGTGCAGCTATGTTACAGCTTCTCCTCTGACTGGTGTGGGCCAATGCCAAATATTTAAAAAATTAAATATTTTTAATGCCTTTTCTTTGGGTAGCTAATATTTTTAAGTGTTTTTGAGATAACTGAGCCTTTATCCTACAATTAGGTCTATTGTGGGTATGTGTATATGAAGACATTTGTGTAGAGGAGTGTTCTGGATTTTATAAACAAAGGATTAAGGAAGGTCATTCTCAAAGTAAGGTAATATAATTTCAGTGCAATAACTGCTTGGAAAATAGATAGATCTAGGTGTTTATAATTCCTGCCCATTACTTTTTAACTCAATCTCTTTATTTTTTGGACTGTATATTATGGCTGTCAAAAGGCTTTTAATATGTATTTTTTTTCTTCATTTGCCAGATGCCCTTAATCATAGGCAGCATTGAAGGAATTAATTGCAAAATTAAAGTAAAAGAAAAATCACTGATAGAACATATTAAAAGGGATAAGCAGAGTCATTATGAAATATTAAGGCAGGAAGAAGTAAGAATTTGAAATGCAGCTGTGTCTTGTACATTCTTAAGGGCAAATCTTACTTCTTCCTGAGGATTACTTATTCTGTTATATCGTGATTATTAGTTTTAATAAAATATGGCATACACATAAGTCATAAATCTCAATTTACATATGCCATGGCTTTTTATTTTAATTTAGAATAATTTCAAGCAAAGTAAGTTAGGGAAGATTTTAGTTAAGATAAAGTAAGATCTAATTTAGTTTATATGGTATAAAGATGTTAAAGCATATTAAGTAAAATTGTGTGCTATCTCAATGTGCACAATCCTTTCTTTCTTTTTTTCAATGTGTACAATTCGTTTCAGAAGCCAGTAGAACTTGAGAAGAATATAATTTCAAGCAAGTAAGGAAGTAAAATGAAGAGAGACTTTGAACACACACATAGTGTTTCTGGAGAGATGATTATAGCTAGAGCTTCACAGACCCTCAAAGAAGTAGAGGGGAGGGTGAAACTAGAAGGTGGAGCTTGGAGATGGAACTATAGTAATTTTACCACCCCAAAAATAAGTACAAGGACAACCAAGAGCCACATTCTGATCCCATGAAAATCTGCAACTAAGTACAGCTCTGAGCACATAGAATTTGCTTTATAAACCCTTGTCAGATAAATAATTTGTTCATTATAGGTTTAATATTTGCATATTATAACACACTATTAATGCATACTTTTGTTTTCACAAATAAGTGGCAGAGAGTATATATATAAATATATATATACATATATATATATTGAATTTGATATAGATATATTCAATATTATTCACAATTATATAATCACATGGCCAAAAACCACATCTACAAAGAAAAGTGGATATATATATATAAAACAGCCAAAGATAATAAAATAACTTGCTTTAGTTAGAGCCATAATACTTATAACCTACTCTGAGGAAATTTCCAGGGTTTAAATGAAGCTTATCAAACACTTTCTTAATAAAATAATTTCCAGTTTGAACAAAGTTAAATATAATTTATTTGTATCATTAAACTCTTTACCCCCACTGACAGTATTTACAAGAGATTAAGAAGCTATCATATAACATAATTAAATAACTAACTAGAATAGAGAACTAGGAAATAAAATGTAAAGCAATTTTGAAACTTCAAAGTGCTAAACGTTTTTTTTGTTGTTGGTGGTTTTTTTTTTTTTTTTTTTTGTAAATGAAATAAAGTAATTTCTCTTTGATGTGTTTCCAAATCTTGAAGTAAGGTACATTTCAAAAGTCCTATTTTTCATTTGTGGAATGAATTTTGATAGGCTAGGTTACACATTCTTTTCACATTTTAAAAAAGATTTTATTTATTTATTTGAGAGAAAGAGAGCATGAGCCCCAGGGGGAAAGGGGCAGAAAGACAGGGAGAGGCAAATTCCCCACTGAGCATGGAGCCCTCAGGGGTTTGATTCCAGGACGCTGGGATCATGACCTGAGCCAAAGGCAGCCGTTTACCGACTGAGCCACCCAGGCGCCCCTTTTTCACATTTTTAATACAAATATTTACAATGTAGAATTTTGAAAAATAGTAAGGGACTGGAGCAAAGCCCAACTCAAGTAGATATCTTATTTAACTTTTCAAGAAATACTTCCAAATTTAAAACAGCATCTTAGATTTTATTTCATTAAACAAAAAGGAGATAGTTCTGGAATATTTAGCTTTGTTTAAAAAACAAAAGGTGAACAGGAGAGTTTATTTGTATGCAGAAATAAATTCCCAAACTATACACATTTTACCAGATTAAATATATATATCCTTTCAATTTTATCAGTGAAAACATCACATTGGGTATTAAGTATTATTTGTCTGTATCAAAACTCACAGAATCACCTTCACAATCATGGCCAACCCACAGAAATGTCAAAGGATTTACTTAAAATATTTTATCTATGGGCTTCTATGTATATAGATTTCCCAAGTTTGAAATGCCTCCTTTGGACCAAAGACTTGTCTGGGAAACTCTATCTGTAATTTCATGAGTATCAGGGATGGACATTGAGTTTTCAGAAATCAGAATCTTATTATTTAATATTAATGAGACATTTAGCCTCAGGGCATTTGGCATCAAGGGAGTGATCATGATTATCTTGTGGTTGCAGTCTTATGTAAACTATTGGTTTTCTCTGGATGCTGATGTACTTATTTGAACTTGACTCACTTGTTGCCATCATAAAATGTAATATGTCAATCTTTGAGAAATTCCATGAGAAGTATTTCTATTTCGATTGTTAAGGACATCAAATGTTTTTTTTTTTTTTAAATCAAGAATGATAAGAAGTATTATTTATCTTAATATATATGAATTAGCAGTGAATAAGAAGGGTTGCCTTGTAATTTATCCAGTAGAAAAGACTCATATATAAATCAGGTTTTAGTTATCTTGTATATCAGGCAAGGATAGCTTTCAAATTTGCAAAAAGGAGCAACTTTGTTTGTCAGGTTTCACTGCCTTGTCTTTTTAAAGTTATTTCTTGCACCATATTGCAAGTCCGGGCTTTGAAATACATTAGTTAAACCCTCTGAGACAAAGGATTAAAACCAACACTTGAAACAGTAGAAATAGGACTAACCTTTCAATGTGAAAGGTATACAGGATTGAGCAATATATTAAATTTCCTTAACAAAAACCTAGTTGGATTAAATTCTGTCCTATAATAAATAAAAACACTTCACTCAAAATTGATTTTTTATATATTTCCACTTAAAGGTGAATTTAACTGTACTTTTTCAGCTGACTTTGCTTCTGTTTCTGAAACAGCACAGCTTTCAAGAATACTTTTAAGGGGAAATTAATGCCTTTAGCTATGTGTATTTTGATGACTCAGCAAGAATACTGCTGAGTGGATGACCGTTCTAGAGCTCAAATCCAGTATTTAATGAAGTCTTTCTTAATCTCTTGGCAAGAGGAATAATAACTGAATGTTCTCCTAAATTAACAACATATGAAGGTGGAAGATGGTTGTTTTATTGTGATTCCTACTCAGATATGTTTATATTTTTGTGTATAAACCAACATTTTAAAAAGTTTTAGAATCTACTTACAAATACTGGGTATCACTAAAAAAATTTCCCTCACCAGCAATATTATATACCTATGAGAAATTCTTGCTTTATTTTACAAGTAGATAAGTTACTTAAAATGACACTTCATACTATATCATTATAAGAATGAATGTTTACTTCAAATTTTGACCAATATTACATACACATTCTTTGATAGTTGAATGTATATGCTTAAATATTTTGTAAAATTATTAGCACCTCATGAACCTGACATGTGAAAGATAAAAGTATAGTATTGCTTTACTTAACACTTTTATTTGAATTATATGTGAGTCATGTTTGGTGACTACTTTGAATGGAATTGGAAAAGCTTTGTTTATATCCCACTTAGAATAATGGCAATCACTTTCTGTATTAGACTACTTTCCCATTCAAAGTATCATGTCCATTTGCTTTAAGTTTGCTTTCATCTATTCATTCATTCTCTAAGAATATACTGAATACCTATTTTTTATGATTGTGAACTTTTTTATTTTATTTTTTAACAAAGTTTCTTTTTATTGACTATATTTTATATTATTCTTTATTATGTTATGTAAAATACCATACATTACATCATTAGTTTTTGATGTAGTGTTCCATGATTCATTGTTTGCATATAATACCCAATACTCCATTTAGTACGTGCCCTCTTTAATACCCATCATCAGGCTAACCCATCCCCCCACCCCTTCCCCTCTAGAACGCTCAATTTGTTTCTCAGAGTCCATAGTCTCTCATGGTTTGTCTCCCCCTCCGATTCCCCCCCTTCATTCTTCTCTTCCTGCTATCTTCTTCTTCTTCTTCTTTTTAACATATAATGTATTACTTGTTTCAGAGGTACAGGTCTATGATTCAACAGTCTTACACAATTCACAGTGCTCACCATAGCACATACCCTCCCCAATGTCTATCACCCGGCCACCCCATCCCTCCCACCCCCCACCACTCCAGCAACATTCAGTTTGTTTCCTGAGATTAAGAATTCCTCATATCAGTGAGATCATATGATAAATGTCTTTCTCTGATTGACTTATTTCACTCAGCATAATACCCTCCAGTTCCATCCATGTCATTGCAAATGGCAAGATTTCATTCCTTTTGATGGCTGCATAATATTCCATTGTATATATATATATACCACTTCTCCTTTATCCATTCATCTGTCGATGGGCATCTTGGCTCTTTCCATAGTTTGGCTATTGGGGACATTGCTGCTATAAACATTGGGGTGCATGTACCCCTTTGGATCCCTACATTTGTACCTTTGGGGTAAATACCCAGTAGTGCAATTACTGGGTCATATGGTAGCTCTATTTTCAACTGTTTGAGGAACCTCCATATTGTTTTCCAGAGTGGCTGCACCAGCTTGCATTCCCACCAACAGTGTAGGAGGGTTCCCCTTTCTCTGCATCCCCGCCAACATCTGTCGTTTCCTGACTTGTTCATTTTAGCCATTCTGACTGGTGTGAGGTGGTATCTCATTGAGGTTTTGATTTGGATTTCCCTGATGCCGAGCGATGTTGAGCACTTTTTCATGTGTCTGTTGGCTATTTGGACGTCTTCTTTGGAAAAATGTCTGTTCATGTGTTCTGCCCATTTCTTGATTGGTACATTTGTTCTTTGGATGTTGAGTTTCATAAGTTCTTTATAGAGTTTGGATACTAGCCCTTTATCTGATATGTCATTTGCAAGTACCTTCTCCCATTCTGTAGGTTGTCTTTTGGTTTTGTTGACTGTTTCTTTTGCTGTGCAAAAGTATTTTATCTTGATGAAGTCCCAATAGTTCATTTTTGCCCTTGCTTCCCTTGCCTTTGGCGATGTTTCTTTCTTTTTTTTTAAAGATTTTATTTTTTTTTATTTGTTAGAGAGAGAGCGTGGGCAAGAGAGTGAACGAGAGAGAGTGAGCGAGAGAGAGTGAGCAAGGGTACAAGCAGGGGGAGCTGCAGGCAGAGGGAGAAGCAGACTCCCTGCTGAGCAAGGAGCCTGGTGCAAGACTCAATCTCAGGGCACTGGGATCATGACCTGAGCCAAAGGAAGATGCTCAACTGACTGAGCCACCCAGGTGTCCCTTTGGCGATGTTTCTAGGAAGAAGTTGCTGCAGCTGAGGTCGAAGAGGTTGTTGCCTGTGTTCTTTAGGATTTTGATGGACTCTGGTCTCACATTTAGGTCTTTCAACATTTTGAATCTATTTTTGTGTGTGGTGTAAGGAAATGGTCCAGTTTCATTCTCTTCATGTGGCTGTCCAATTTTCCCAACACCATTTGTTGAAGAGACTTTTTTCCACTGGACATTCTTTCCTGCTTTGTCGAAGATTAGTTGACCATAGAGTTGAGAGTCCATTTCTGGGCTCTCTATTCTGTTCCATTGATTGATGTGTCTGTTTTTGGGCCAGTACCATACTGTCTTGATGATGACAGCTTTGTAATAGAGCTGGAAGTCCAGAATTGTGATGCCACCAGCTTTGCTTTTCTTTTTCAACATTCCTCTGGCTATTCGGGGTCTTTTCTGGTTCCATACAAATTTTAGGATTATTTGCTCCATTTCTTTGAAAAAAATGGATGGTATTTTGACAGGGGTTGCATTGAATGTGTAGATTGCTCTAGGTAGCATTGACATCTTCACAATATTTGTTCTTCTAATCCATGATCATGGAACATTTTTCCATTTCATTGCGTCTTCCTCAATTTCTTTCATGTGTATTTTATAGTTTTCTGAGTACAGATTCTTTGCCTCTTTGGTTAGATTTATTCCTAGGTATCTTATGATTTTGGGTGCAGTTGTAAATGGAATCGACTCCTTAATTTCTCTTTCTTCTGTCTTGTTGTTGGTGTATAGGAATGCCACTGATTTTTGTGCATCGATTTTATATCCTGCCACTTTACTGAATTCCTGTATGAGTTCTAGAAGTTTTGGGGTGGAGTCTTTTGGGTTTTCCACATAAAATATCCTACCGTCTGCAAAGAATGAGAGTTTGACTTCTTTTTTGCTGATTCGGATGCCTTTTATTTCTTTTTGTTGTCTGATTGCTGTGGCTAGGACTTCTAATACTATGTTGAATAGCAGTGGTGATAGTGGACATCCCTGCCGTGTTCCTGACTTTAGGGGGAAAGCTCTCAGTCTTTACCCATTGAGAATGATATTCACTGTGGGTTTTTCATAGATGGCTTTTATGATATTGAGGTGTGTACCCTCTATACCTACACTCTGAAGAGTTTTGATCAAGAAAGTTTGCTGTACTTTGTCAAATGCTTTTTCTGCATCTATTGAGAGGATCATATGGTTCTTGTTCTTTCTTTTATTAATGTATTGTATCACATTGGTTGATTTGCAGATGTTGAACCAACCTTGCAGCCCAGGGATAAATCCCACTTGGTCGTGGTGAATAATCCTTTGAATGTACTGTTGGATCCTATTGGCTAGTATTTTGGTGAGAATTTTTGCATCCATATTCATCAGGGATAGTGGTCTGTAATTCTCTTTTTTGATGGGGTCTTTGTCTCGTTTTGGGATGAAGGTTGCTGGCCTCATAAAACGAGTTTGGAAGTTTTCCTTCTAACTCTATTTTTTGGAATAGTTTCAGGAGAATAGGTATTAATTCTTCTTTAAATGTTTGGTAGAATTCCCCTGGGAAACCATCTGGCACTGCGTTTTTGTTTGTTGGGAGATTTTTGATGACTGCTTCAATTTCCTTAGTGGTTATAGGTCTGTTCAGGTTTTCTATTTCTTCCTGGTTCACTTTTGGTGGCTTGTGCATCTCTAGGAATGCATCCATTTTCTACAGATTATCTAATTTGCTGGCATAAAGTTGCTCAAAATATGTTCTTATAATTGTTTGTATTTCTTTGGTGTTGGTTGTGATCCTCTTTCATTCATGATTTTATTTATTTGGGTCATTTCTCTTTTCTTTTTGATAAGTCTGGCCAGGGGTTTATCAATCTTTTTTATTTTTTTAAAATTTTTTTAAAATTTTATTTATTTATTTCAGAGAGAGAGAGAGAGAATGAGAGATAGAAAGTACGAGAGGGAAGAGGGTCAGAGGGAGAAGCAGACTCCCCGCCAAGCAGGGAGCCCGATGTGGGACTTGATCCCGGGACTCCAGGATCATGACCTGAGCCAAAGGCATTCGCTTAACCAACTGAGCCACCCAGGTGCCCCGGGGTTTATCAATCTTGTTAATTCTTTCAAAGAACCAGCTCCTAGTTTCGTTGATTTGTTCTACTATTCTTTTGGTTTCTATTTCATTGATTTCTGCTCTGATCTTTATTATTTCTCTTCGCCTGCTGGGGTTAGGCTTTATTTGCTGTTCTTTCTCCAGTTCCTTTAGGTGTAGGTTAGATTGTGTATTTGAGACCTTTCTTGTTTCTTGAGAAAGGCTTGTATTGTTATATACTTTCCTCTTAGGACCGCCTTTGCTGCATCCCAAAGATTTTGAACAGTTGTGTTTTCATTTTCATTGGTTTCCATGAATTTTTAAAATTCTTCTTTAATTTCCTCGTTGACCCATTCATTCTTTAGTAAGATGTTCTCTATCCTCCATGTATTTGAGTTCTTTCTGACTATCCTCCTGTGATTGGGTTCTAGTTTCAAAGCATTGTGGTCTGAAAATATGCAGGGAATGAGTCCAGTCTTTTGGTACTGGCTGAGACCTGATTTGTGACCTAGGATGTGATCTATTCTGGAGAATGTTCCATGGGCACTAGAGAAGAATTTGTATTCTGTTGCTTTGGGATGGAATGTTCTGAATATGTTTGCGAAGTCCATTTGGTCCAGTCTGTCATTTAAAGTCTTTATTTTCTTGTTGATCTTTTGCTTAAGTGATCTGTCCATTTCAGTGAGGGGGATGTTAAAGTCCCCCACTATTATTGTATTGTTGTCAATGTGTTTCTTTGCTTTTGTTATTAAGTGCCTTATATAAGTGGCTGCTCCCATGTTAGAGGCATAGATATTTACAATTGTTAGATCCTCTTGTTGGATAGACCCCTTAAGCAGGATATAGTGTCCTTCCTCATCTCTTATTACAGTCTTTGCTTTAAAATCCAATTTGTCTGATATAAGGAATGCCACCCCAGCTTTCTTTTGGTTCCATTAGCATGGTAAATGGTTTTCCACTCCCTCACTTTCAATCTGGGGGTGTCTTTGGGTCTAAAATGAGTCTCTTGCAGACAGCATATCAATGGGTCTTGTTTTTTTATCCAATCTGATAGCCTGTGTCTTTTGATTGGGTCATTTAGCCCCCTCAAAATCAATAAAAATAGGTCAACACTCTGACTTCTAATAGTGAAACTTACGAGTCTCAGAGACAAGGAGAAAATCCTGAAAGCAGCTCAGGAGAAAAGATCTGTAACCTACAATGGTAGAAACATTAGATTGGCAACAGACCTAACCACAGAGACCTGGCAGGCCCGAAAGGACAGGCATGATATATGCAGAGCACTAAAGGAGAAAAATATGCAGCCAAAAATACTATATCCAACTAGGCTGTCATTGAAAATAAAAAGAGAGATAAAAAGCTTCCAGGAAAAACAAAAATTAAAGGAATTTGCAAACACAAAACCATCCCTACAAGAAATATTTAAAGGGGTCCTCTAAGCAGAGAGCCTAAAAGTAACATAGACCAGAAAGGAACACAGACAATATACAGTAACAGTCACCTTACAGGCAATACAGTGGCACTAAATTCTTATCTTTCAATAGTTACCCTGAATACCTATTTAAAATAATACTATGGAGGAGACATACAGATGGCTAATATACACATGAAAAGATGCTCGAACATAGCTCAACATCAGGGAAATAGAAACCAAACCTATGAGAGATCACCTCACACCAGTCATAATGGCTAAAATGAACAACACAGGAAACAACAGATGTTGGTGAAGATGCAGAGAAAGGGGAACTCTTGCACTGTTGGTGGGAATGAAAACTGGTGTAGCCATTCTGGAAAACAGTATGGGGGTTCCTCAGAAAGTTAAGATAGATAGATATATCCAATGAAATGTTACTCATCTATCAAAAAGAATGAAATCTTGCCATTTACAATGACATGGATGGAGTTAGAGTGTATTATGCTAAGTGAAATGAATCAGCTAGATAAAGTCAAATAGCATATGATTTCACTCATATGTGGAATTTAAAAACACAAAACAGATGAAGATAGGGGAAAGAAAAAAATTTGAGAAGGAGGTAAACTATAAGAGAGACTCTTAAGTATATAGAACAAACTGAGGGTTGCTGGAGGGAAGGTGGGTTGGGGGATGGGCTAAATGGGTGACGGGCATTAAGGAGAGCAAATGTGTTGAGCACTGGGTGTTAGATACAAGTGATGAGTCACTAAATTCTACTTCTGAAACTAATATTACAGTATATGTTAACTAACTAGAATTTAAACAAAAACTTGAAACAACAATAAAACAAAATAAAACAAAAAAACCCAGAATACTATGAGAGCATATGCAAACCTGTGGCTAATACTCTCTTGCAGAGATAAGAAGAGTAAAACATAACCAGGTGTTTATGAGAGACGTTCCAGGTTGAGAAGAGAAATGGAGAGCGTTATAAAGGAAAACAAGGATGCCTGAAGGCTCAGTTGGTTAAGTATCTGCCTTTGGCTCAGGTCATGATCTGGGGGTCCTGAGATGGAGCCCCTCTTAGGGATCCCTGCGCAGCAGGGAGTCTGCTTCTCTCTCTCTCCCTCTGCCCCATCCCCGCTCATGCTCTCTCTCTCTCTCTCTCTAATAATAAAAACCTTTTAAAAAAAGGAAAAACAGTAATGAAACAACTGGGAAGAGCATAAGGAGTGAGAAGACTTGAAGAAGAAGATGGTAAAATATATCTGTAAGATGATCAGGAATTCAGGATATAAGCTTCATACCTTGAGCCTTAACAGCCATTTGTTTTTTCTGTTCTTTTTATCAGTAGCAACTGATGCAAGGCTTTGACATGAGGAATAGACCGTGGCAATGTTTTAGGATCCTTTCACACACAGCCCTTCCTCTTCTTCCTCTCCCTGCCCCCCCTCCTCCTTCTCTCCTCTTTCAGTAATAGATTACTAGCAGTCATGTGGAGAATTTATATGAGTTGAGGAAGCCAACATAAAAGAAAAAAGTAAGCTGGAGAACTCTCACAAGGAGCAAAGCAAGGTGATTCTAGGAACAAGGTGACTGGACTGTAGCCCTTTTCCTGCTTCTTTCAATTATATTTTATTTGCTTCTACTAAGCCAAAAAGTCCTGGGTTCTATTTGGGACTTAAAAAAGAGAAATAGTGTGAGGCTTTTAGTACTGTAGTAGAAATGTGAAAATCTGCCTATCCCCACACCAGAAATCAATACTCAGAGATGTGTGAGGTTAGGGTATGCTATGGTTTAAAATATATAAGAAAAAGAACCAGATCATTTGAGATGAACAAGCAAAAATAAACCAGTAAAGAATATTAAATGTTCTGGATAGTAAGAAGAAAACTAGGAAGGACAATGTTGTCTTTGAGGCAAAAAAACTTTTGATCCGGAAGGAATTGTTGCCTAACTTACTTACTTAAGTAACTTACTTGCTACTTAAAAGTCAACAAAAGTGCTTACAAGAGGAACCACTGGACTCAGGAAATAGAACATTGTGTAAGACTGGAAAAGGAGACATTTCAATAGAGAGGCAGGGACTACATGAATATTGAAGCAATTGAAAGATAAGGAAATAGAAACAATACATATATATTATTTCAATAGATTTTGCAGTTAAGGGCAAGTCATAGGTAAATCGAGTGTGGAACTCACTCATTGTTACTTATTTAAAGTCATATGGTGGGCACCTGGGTGGCTCAGATGGTTAAGCATCTGCCTTTGGCTCAGGTCATGATCCCAGAGTCCTGGGATCGAGTCCCGCATTGGGAGCCTGCTTTTCCCTCTGCCTCTCTCTCTCTCTCTCTCTCTCTCTCTCTGTCTCTCATGAATAAATAAAAATAAAATCTTAAAAAAAAAAAAATAAAGTCATATGGTTTTCTCATTATACAGAGATTACTATAACACTGTATCCTATGCCCAGCACCACCAGAAATGGACCCCGTCTATTGCACCTGGTAGAGTTAAAGATCAACTCTCTCGTCCTTCTTTCCTATACCATCAGATACCTTTACCATACTGGGCAAAGAATATAACCCGTCTTCCAATTCTGGAGTTTTTTTCTCCTTGTTTGTCCTCTTACCTTAATTTATTTTTCTCCTTGCTCATCAGTTTTGAGTGACCTGCACAGCTTCTTCTGGATTTGCTAATTTAGTTACTTCCAGTAGCTACACTTGGTATCTTTTCATCTACCTCTCTGTCACAGATTCTTCATAGGTCAATATTTTTTACCTCTTCCCATATACCAAGTTTATATCTCCACCGAAATGTGATAGTATTTTTTAAAAATAAAGTTTAAAATAGTATGGGAAATACTAGTCTAACACAGAAGAAAACAAAGAGATGTAAAGGAAGAGAAAAGATATATCTTCTAGAACTTGTGATTAATACCAGAAGCCAAAGGAGTAGACTATATTTTAGGAAAGGACAAATGAATTATGTGGGCTTTCTATAAAATGTTATAATGTGTAGTGAGAAATAAAGTGATTATTAAGGAATATAGAAAATAACACTGTAGTTTGGAAATATAGAATTTGTTTATGAGCTCTATACCATAAAATCCTGAAAGGACAATATATTGCAAGTGAACCCAAGTGACAAATATACTCTGTTATGGCCTTTAGCATAGATTAATATAAAACTCATTAACATAAGTGTTCAATATTTTGGTGACTATCCTGCTGACACTCAACAAGCAATGATTTGGATCTGTGCCTATATAGTTGATTTATTTTATTTGTATAATTATTCTGACATAAGTAAAATATAATTATAATTTTGTGTAATAACAAACATATTTAAGTGTCTACACTATACCAAGCATTGTATAGGACATTAGAAATGATAGGCATGTTTCCAGTTTTCTTAGGAATTGCAATTACTATCTGTCTGTTTTAGAATATTTGAGTAAGAGGTTTCTTATCAAGGCAGAAAATGATAAATATCAATATACTCAATTATTTGAACCAATGAACTTTGAAAAACATGAATAGCAGGTAACTATTTAAAAAACTATGGTCTACTGGCAATTTATAATATTATTCGTTAGACTATTATTGCAGTCCTTGAAATTTCAACTAAAACAATGCCCCTTTTTCTTCTCTGATGGTTTATATAATCCTTAAATTTAATCATGTGATTAAGGGAGTAATCACATTTTACCTTTTATTTTTAAGATTTTATTTATTTATTTGAGAGAGAGAGAGAGTGAGTGAAAGAGAGAGCATAAGGGAGGTGGAGGGAGACAGAGGGAGAAGCAGACTCCCTGCTAAGCAGGGAGCCTAATGTGGGGCTCGTTCCCAGAACCCTGGGATCATGACCTGAGCTGAAGGGCAGATGCTTAACCAGCTGAGCCAACCAGGTGCCCCTTGTGTTACTTTTTTTAAAAAATATTTTATTTATTTATTTGAGAGAGAGAGAATGAGAGATAGAGAGTACGAGAGGGAAGAGGGTCAGAGGGAGAAGCAGACTCCCTGCTGAGCAGGGAGCCCGATGTGGGACTCGATCCCGGGACTCCAGGATCATGACCTGAGCCGGAGGCAGTCGCTTAACCAACTGAGCCACCCAGGCGCCCTTGTGTTACCTTTTTTTAAAAAAATTTTTTTTGATTAATTCTGGGAATTTTATCTTTTTTTTTAATAAAATCTTTACTCTGTCACCACTTACCCTTCTTTCTCTTCTTCTTCTAGGAAGTCTATCACCAGGGAATTGGGACTTCTTTTTTATAGTCTCCATGTTTTATACATACCTTTTTATCCCTTTGTGCTTCTTCCTTGAAATTCCTCAATCTGATCATCTGCCTCACTGACTGCTTTTTTGATATTTGTACTACCTTTTGACATATCAGTGTAGTGCTTTATTCAAAATAATGTCCTATTTTTTTATCTTGATTTTTTTTTTTAATGCTTATTCTTGTTTGGTATTGCTAACATCTGTTCTTATTTCCTTACATTGCTCTTATATTTATTTCTACTTTTAGGTCTTTCCTTTCTACTAATTTTGGTTCACTTGATATTTGTTCTCCATTGTGTTGATTTTCTTTTTTAATTTTGAACAGTTTTTTTGAGATAGCATTACTCTACAAGTGTCTGTTTATTTGGTCTGTAAATTCAATTTTACCTGAGATTATCATTTACTGTGTCTGACAATATGCCCTGTGGAAAGGTTAAAAATGAAGTTCAAATGATTTGAGAAAAGGAAATGGTGTGACTCTTAGGAGAGGGAGACTTGAGTGCCACAAAGTCACTGTTAATCATTCTTTTTTGTTGCCAACCTTCAGTAAATATTTCACTAACTTTGAAAGAAGCAACATTTGGAAGAGGCAGTTAACCCTGAGAATTTTTATCTTCATTTGCAGAAGATACTCTCTCTGGGTATAGAATTCGAGCTTGACAGATTTTGTGTTTACTCTTGTTTTCTTAATATATTGATACTTAAGATTCTCTTCCATGGTCTTCTGCTTCCATAAAATCTAACAAGGAGCATATTCTCATTTTTATATTTGTTCATTTGCATATAAAGATTATTTTTTTTTCTGGCTGCTTTTAAAACTTTCTCTTTATCACTGGTTTCAAGAAATTTTATTACAATGTGCCTTGACATTATATTTTCTATATTTCTTCTGCTTCGGTTTGTTGAATTTCTAAGATCTATGAATTTATATTTTGTATTAAACTGGGAAATTTTAATCATTATTACTAGAATATCTGTTTCTTCAACTCCTTATTTCTGGAACTTCAATTAAACATATATTATACCACTTTATATTGTCTGATATATGTTTCTGTTCCTATTTATTAAGTCTTGTTTAATACTTGTACCTCATTTTAAATGCCTTTAAATTCAGTGATATTTTCTGCAGAATCTAATCTCCTGTTAATTTCATCCAGTATTTTTTGTCTTCTCTCTAAGCTCCATTTACATTCTTTTAAAATTTCTTACACTATTTTCCTCATTAATGCTCCCTTTTCCAGTAAACCTTTATATTACTTAGATATTGCACCTCCAACCCCACCACCCCACCAGTGCTTTAGAAATAAGATAATATATATAGCCAAATTCTTGGTGAAGAGTAGGATTTCATATCCAGGACCATATTATTTATATACACATATATGTATATAGATTATAGATAGATGGATGATAGATAGATAGATAGATAGATAGATAGATAGATAGATAGATATCCTAATATCTTATTTAATGTTCTTATCTATTAAATCCAATGTCTTACATTTCTGGGTCTGTTTATGTGAATAGTTCAACTCCTGCTTACAGGTAATAATTATCTGCTTCTCTCCATGCCTGATGATTTTAAAATTGGGTGTCAGAAATTGTGCATTTTATCTTCTTGGGTCCTGGATTTTGAGATATTTCATTAAAGGGCATTAAGTTTCAATCTGATGTGCAGTTAAACAACCTGTAGATTAGTTTCATCCTTTGAGTTTTTCTTATAAGCCTTAGTATGTCCAGTTCAGAGAAGGATTTATTCTGGGACTAGTTTAGCTTCACTAATACGGTAATATCTTTGTGAGAAATGTATCCAGTGTCGTCTGAATTACAAGTTCTCTCCAACTAGCTGATAAGAACACTCTTTCCAGCTATTTGTGAGCTCTAGGAATTATCTGAGCTAATGCTTTCCAGTGGTCTTTCCCTGCTCTCAGGTAGTCTCTTCTCAAGTATGTGGTGATCACTACACAGCTAAATCCTCCTGACACTCCTTCTCTAGATATTTCCATCTTTCATTCTCTGTGCATTTTTTCCCTCATCATTACTCTGCTCCACAAATTCTAGTTGCCTCAACCTCTCTGAATTTATACATCTGCCTCCTCAGCTGAGTGAGACTACTAGACTGTTTGGCTCCACCCCGCAGTGCCTTGCCTGGAAACTGTTTTCAGACATTAAATTCCAGCAGTTGTCTGGCTCTTCTCTCAGGGACCTCTTCTTTCAGGCATCAGAGACTTCCACTGCTTGCTACCCAATGTCTGAAAGCTAGTGTATATTTATTTTCTATCTTTTTATAATGGTGGGATAATTCATCTAGTAATTAACCACTTATGGGAGTCTAAATGAAGGTTTTTGAGTGAAATGGAGAGGTAAATTTTCAGAAGCAACTGATCAATTCTGACCTGTATTCAAGTCTCTCATGCCAGTAAAATTTGTGCTGATCTGCTATTACCCTTCCCCCTCACAAGAAGTTTAGATATAGAAAATTTAAAATAAATCTAATTTCTGTGATAAAAAGTTAGTAAGGAAAGGAGAACGTGGGTCACTCAGTCAATTACGCATACAATTCTTCATTTTGGCTCAGGTCATGATCTCAGGGTCATGAGATTAAGCCCTGCATTGGCTCTGCTCTCAGTGGGGTGTCTGCTTAAGATTCTTTCTCTCCCTATGCATCTTCCCCCTCTCTAAGATAATAAATAAATCTTATAAAAAAGTTACTGGGGCACCTGGGTGCCTCAGTTGGTTAAGCATCTGACTCTTAATTTTGGTTCAGATCATGATCTCAGGATCATGAGATCGAGTCCCACCTCGGGCTCTACACTCAGCATGGAGTCTGCTTGAGACTCTCTCTCTCTTTCTCTCTCTCCCCCTCTGCCCTTCCCCCCATTCTCTCTCTTTCTCTTTTTCTAAAATAATAAATAAATAAATCTTTGAGTAAAAGTTAGTAAGTAAAGGTTATCTCAAGCAATGCAGAACAAAAGCAGTTCTTTAGGGAAGGCAGTTTCTTTGGTATAGAGGAAATCAATGTTTATCTCAAGACAATGGAACAGAAACACATAGCAAACTAAAATCACCTTTTTCCAATCTTCGTTGTCCTTCCCACCACCTTCCCTTCCAGGCTGCATTCAGTGACCCAATACCATTTCAAATAAATCTTAGATTTCCTCACAGTATTTTATTATCTCTTTATTATATCCATGCCCATTCTTCTTCAACAGTTTATTTAAGATTGATTTTGGGGAAAGAGATGGCAGGAAATTAATGTGTGGAATGACAAAGACAACCTCAGCATTCTATTTTAACTCCAGCCATCATCCAACATTGTAGATTCCTTTAAACCTGCTACTGCATTTTAACTTTATTTTCACAGTGGTTTGCAACCAAGAAGAAGTGGTGGCTAAACCTTCAAAAAAAAAAAGGTCTTTTATGTAGAGCGTGACTCCTAGAAGATACACAGTGAGGTCTGAGCCTAGACAGGAGATACACTATGGATGCACTAGCATATGGCTATTAAAAAAAGAATTTACCTTTAGGCATGAGTAGTCTTGGAAGGCATTGTTTGAAGAGGAATGACTGATTAGGTTGACATTTCGGACAGATGTCTCTGGATTGTATGAAAAATGATTTGAGGGGAGAAGAATTATACAAAAGAGATGAGTTAAGTTGTTGAGTGGTAACATGGAATTAATTCAAAGAGACATGGGAGAGTGGATTTAATTTTTGAAAAATGTTTGATAAATTCTTCAGGATTTGCCAATGATCAAATGTGAAAAATAAAGTAAAGAGAAAAATAAAAATTGACTTTTGTGTTTTTAGTTTGGATATTAGGATAGATAAGGGAGCTATTATTTGAAATAGAGACTATAGTACTTTTTATTTGTTGAGTTGAAATATCTGTGGGATATATAGATGGGATCTGAGCTTTGTGGTTTCAGGTGGAAATTCAGATACATTTTTAGTTCAGTTATAATTCCCAAAGGGTCTATATTGATGATCTTGCTATCTCATCAGATTATTATTACCTAATCTTACTCTCTTAAATTCAATATCCAATTTTTAAATGTTAAAAATAAGGAGATTAAATGTCATAATTCTATATTAAATAACACCAAATAAGAGTATTTTGTATTTCTATAACGAAAAACTATTCCATATGGTCCAAGATGAAGCTAATTTAAATTTAATTATTTTCCATAGTAAGCCTGAGAGAAGGAAGATTTTACTTTTCAGATATCTAGTGTAAACAGTTATTTTTATTTATATGAGGAAATGTCTTGTTTTTCTGAGCATAAAGGAACTGCCATCCTGAGAAACTTGTAACACAGGTCAAGAAGCAAACTTACTCAGCCAAAAGTTCCAATCTTCACGTCTATGAATCCCTTGAATGTGGCCCTTAAAATGAAAAAAATATATATTACAAATATGTTAGTCTTTGATTCTGCTCCTTAACGTGTAAAATGGCCCCAAGAGCCAATGGGAAAAAAATTAAAAACCTAGATAACCACATGTAGAAAATTGGGAGACAGTGTACTACGAAAACAATGGTGTTTACACTATAATATATTAATACAGTTCCAAAGGTGATCTGTGCTATTGAAAGGTGAGTAAAGCGCAGCTCATTTTTTCTTTCTGCATGAGAAAATCTGGTGGCAAATAGCATAGCTACAAAGGGATAACGCTCTATTAAAAACATTTTCAAGATTCCTATCTCTTTAACTGCAGTCCTGGCATGGCATACCCTTCAGAAGAGACCCTATTATGACTTTTCTAACATTGTGACATTACATCTTGCTTCCAGCTGTGTTGAATATTCCAAAAGAATATTTTTGGAGATAAGATACAATTAGTGGTGCCAGAAACTCTCTCTACATGTAGGCAGCACGGATTATAGCTGAAGAAAGGTGGGCCAGTCATAGTTTAGTTGTATCATTATCTAGGCCTCAGGGATATCTACAAAACTGAGAATCTCATCAACAATTTAGTTACAGAGGGCTTTGTTATGCTATAACAATGGAGTTTAAATTGGCCAGGACTGTGAATCGTGCAAGACTGTTGAATCACAGATCTGTACCTCTGAAACAAATAATACATTATATGTTAAAAAGAAAAAAAAAAGAAGATAGCAGGCGGGGAAGAATGAGGGGGGAAATCGGAGGGGGAGATGAACCATGAGAGACGTTGGATGCTGAAAAACAAACTAAGGGTTCTAGAGAGGAGGGAGGTGGGAGGATGTGTTGGCCTGGTGATGGGTATTAAAGAGGGCATGTTCTGCATGGAACACTAGGTGTTATATGGAAATAATGAAACATGGAACACTACATCAAAAACTAATGATGTAATGTATGGTGATTAGCATAACATAATAATAAAAAATATATAGTAAAAAATAAATAAATGGCCAGGATAACATATACATGAGAAGTCGTTTTGGCTAAATTTTTTTTTAAAGATTTTATTTATTTATTTGACAGAGAGAGACACAGCAAGAGAAGGAACACAGCAGGGGGAGAGGGAGAGGGAGAAGCAGGCTGGAGCAGGGAGCCCGATGTGGGGCTCGATCCCAGGACCCCGGGATCATGACCTGAGCCGAAGGCAGACGCTTAAGGACTGAGCCACCCAGGCGCCCTTGGCTAAATGTTTAAACTCCTTTAATCATAGAGTATGAGGGATAATTTTGGTATGTTTTGAAACTCAGAAAAATTTCTGGGAGAAAGACCACATTTTGCAATGTATTCTGAGGGAAAAAGCTACATGGCCAGATTGATGAAACCAGACAAGGAATATTCCTATATATTCAGAGTTGAAAAAGTTTTTCTTACTTATTCCTGCCAATGAGGTAGCCTGCCAATGAAAGAGCGTATATTTTCTTGTTCTTACTATAAAATTATCTTAAAATACAGTGAATACATTTAAACTGCTTAGCATCCACTTCTATTCCTTTAAACTCCCTTAACTCTGCAAAAAAATCATTTGTCTATTAATTCAATAAAAATTTAAGCAATTTTGGAATATCCAGGTGTATTAAGTTATTAGAACAGGAGACATAAATTCTACTTTTATTTTACATCTTATTTTCTTAGGATAGCAAATGCAACAGGCAGACAACATTAACAGGGAAAAATGGAATTATTGTTATAAGGCTTGGTTTTAAGGGTGAACTCCACCATTTACTAGCTGTTTGTGTTCAACAGCACAATTTCCCATAACTTGATTTTCATCATACTATTGTGAAAACCACCCAAGATTATGAAAGTGCTTTTCAATAACAACAAAGTATAGAAATGTAATTACTATTAGCAAGCATTTTTCCAAGTGGCAAAGGAACATTAAATTTCCATTATATCTTTTTTCCTAAATTTCCTATTCATACCTAAATTTCCATTCCAACTTATAATGCTGTTTTTTGCTTTTCTTCTGTTTTTGAATCTAGTGTGTTTTACTGATTACAAAAAATTAATATTAATTTGTAAAACATTACTGCCTATTAAAAAAAACTTGGGGGGATTTTGTTACTACTATCACAGTTAGAAGCATTTTATTTTCTTTTTATTCCTTTCTCCCTGTGATATAGAACTTTCATTAGTAGGTATTACTTTTATGAAATTCTACTAACACTGCTGGCATAATTTCTAGGCAAGAGATACTTAGAAAGAATTATCCCTGTGTTATTCTTCTGCAATGCTTCCCCGCCCCCTGCCAAATAATGCAATGGTATAATGCAATGCAATAATAGCAAATTGCAAGAACTTTTATTCTAGTTCTTGTGAAAAGTAAATGAAAGGTACTGAAAATATTCCCTGGAGATTATCCTGGTAAAATTTTTATATTTTTCCATTCTTTATCATATCTATATTATCCTTACAGGGAATGGCAGTAATAATAATAGCAGCCATTGTTTATTGAACACATACTATGTTCACACTCTTCTAAAGACTTTGTATATATTATCTCAATTAATACAAAAGATTACATGTTAGAGAAGGGGAAACTGAGGTCTAGAAAATTTCAGTTGCCCAGTGTTATAAGCACGTAAGTGACAGGATTTTATCTGAATTTATATATATATATTATATAATTATATATAAATATATATATAATAATATAATATATATTATATATAAAAATATCTTATTTTTCCAGAATCCCTTGTACTTGTAACTACAGACTGGCACACGTGAGACACATATCTTTAGTGGAACTGAAATATGGTTGGTGCAACTTCATGAACATATAGACCAAACTGCAAGGGTATTTATCCATCAAATTGAGAAAAGCCAGGAATTAAAAAAAAAATGTGTGTTATTATCAAATTTACCTTGAGGGTGATATCTCAATATCTCTCACAATGATACTCTATTAGTATTGTCTCTCCCATCTTTTTCTATCTTTAGACTTTAGTATGGTCCTTGTTCTGGTGAGTATTCAATAAATGTTGTCCAAATCGGGAACTTGATGTGCTGGTTGCTCTCATTTCTGCTGTGAGAGAAATATGTAACGTGATGAAGTAGACAGGAGGACCATGTTAAATTGAATACCTACTAACTTGCAAACACATTTTATACATCATTGCATTTAGTCTGCCTCAGTGAGGTGGCTAGTTTGAACTTCACAATATATGATGAGTCATTTGCTTAAGTGAGCACATTTGGCCACTGGAGGAATCGGGATATGGATCCAGGTCTGTTTAATTACAACTCTAATAGTTTTCCAACTAGTCTACACAAATTTGTAGGAGCTAAAGTATTTTAGAGCTCCTACATTATATAGCTCCTATATTATATAGCTCACTGGCATGTTTTCGTCTCGGTGCAGTAGCTGATGGAAGCTTCACAACCGTTCATTCTTTCAGGTGACTGACATTTTGAGGAAATATGGGAGGGCAGTATCCTTGTTGCACATACAGTGGTCTCTCCCTACAGTGTACTTATTTCTTACTTTTGCTAATATGGAGGACTTTCATTTGTAGATATAGCCAAGTCAGCTTTCCAACTTGAAGGTCAGAAAATCAGACTTGTGTTTTAGAAATGGGTCTATGACTTTGCTTTGCTGATAAGGCATGATTAACTTTCACAAAATCGCAAAAAAATATTATTATTTTTTTACCCAGTTCAGTAAAAATAAGTGAAATAGTAAGGGGTTTTGATTAAATTTTATGAAAGGATTTCCACAATTATTTTACTCATGCTTAGTAATATTTCCCCCTTTTTTTCCCTCTTTTTTGCTCAGAAGTCACATTTCAATGAAACATTCAGAATGTCTAATTAGAAAAACAAACTGTTTTCATAGAAGTGAAAAATCTATGGCATATTTTCTCTTGGGATGTAAAATTTAAATTATCCTGCTGAGGTATGTGATTTTTGGTCTTTTATAATAAGCAGGTTATGTGCCCAAAAGAAAAGAGCAAAAATCCCCGAGGACTGACCTTGGTTTGGAAAGTTTTTGAATATACAAAATATCATGCTCTACCATGTAATTTTATGGAAATTTTACACCAGGCTTTATTTAATTTATACACTAAGTTATGATAATTCTAGGCTTTCTAGTCTGATTTATGCTGGAGGAAGTGTGGGAAAAGAGGGCATTGTTTTGTGGTCATGCTCAGTAAATGCTACATGCTGTAAAGATGGTGTTATGGTAAATGAAAATAATTACAAAGTTATCTATACGATATGACATGCTTTTTATTCTCCTGGGATGGTGCACCAGACCAGAAATTTTAAAATTTCACTTAAGCTGATAATATCGCTCCAATTAATTGTGAAATATATTATCACCAGACAAGAGAGAACACCAAAGATGCAGTGAAGTAACTATGTACTAGATTTGTGAAGCATATGATGGATGGGAAAAGACTCACCTTGGCTGACCCAGGAAAGTGTGATAGCTATTAGGATATATGGGAACCTGTCATTCTTTATCTTATATTAACTAATATGTAATATATGTGTCTCTGGAGAAACTTCACACAAGAACAGTAAAATTACCGGACACTCTGTCAAATCTAGCATAGGAAATGTTGTAAAAATGATTGTTCTAAAGATTTTGTCTGTCTTTTTTCTATAATATTTCTTTACATGTGTTTGCTATTACCTATATCTGCATCATTGATTATTTAATTGATGAACACATTCATTTTCCAAATGGCTTTTGATACTTTACAAATCAAAATATGTTACACAAATTTGCCTATTCTTGATGAGTATGTATGGTGCAAATGTCTATATTTAAAGAAATATTTTCCTGAAGTCAAGCTAAATCCAATAGCCAAAATAGGTATTTAGAAGCAGTTTAGGAAAAGCTTCCCAAATAAATATATTAGCATATAGATTGCATATTTATATGTGCATATATATATATATCTCCAAAGAAAATCTGTTTATGCTGTCCATATCATTCCTCTGTTCCAATACCCATATGGCATTTAGCATAAGATTTATAATTATTACTAAGGCTTACAATGCCTGTCTCTAATCACACCTTCTTCCTTTCTTCTCAATTTCTAAGATTCCTCCAATGATCTCCTTTCTAATGGGTGAATGTACCAATATATTTCCTTCCGTAATGTCTTTGGACTTGTTGTTCTCTGCTTGGAGATCACCACTCCCAAATTTTTTGTGATGTGTCCTTCCTGTCATTCAATTGTCAGTTCATCTACCACTTGCTAAGACACACCCAGCTTAAATTTACCTCCCGTCATCCATGACATTTTATTTATTTATTTTTTTTAAAGATTTTATTTATTTGACAGAGAGAGACACAGCGAGAGAGGGAACACAAGCAGGGGGAGAAACAGGCTTCCTGCCGAGCAGGGAGCCCGACACGGGGCTCGTTCCCATCATGACTCGAACCGAAGGCAGACATCCAACAACTGAGCCACTCAGGTGCCCCATCCATGACATTTTAAAAATAATTACCATTAGGGTGCCTGGGTGGCTCAGTTGGTTAAGTGACTGCCTCCGGCTCAGGTCATGATCCTGGAGTCCCAGGATCGAGTCCCACATCAGGCTCCAAGCTCGGCAGGGAGTCTGCTTCTCCCTCTGACCCTCCTCCCTCTCATGCTCTCTCTCTCTCTCAGATAAATAAATAAAAAAATCTTAAAAAAAAGAACAAGGAAGAATTTGCTTTTAAAAAAATAAAAATAACTACCATTATATATTACTCATAGTACTTATCACTATCTTAAATCCTCACTTTTGTTTTAGTCTTGGATATACAATTAGACTTGGCTACACAAACACAAAGCATGAAATACTCATGTCAGTCAATTTATGCCAGTAATCATTAATGGATACTAAAATGTGTAGGTGAAATTTTAATGAGATACAAGAGAATTGTGGAGACTCAATCTGTCCCCTCACAAATTAATTATTGATCTCAAAGAGAAAATAGTAACTTCACAGAGAAGTCTGGCAGAAATTACTTTAGCCAATAGATAAAATGTATCATCACCAGTAATAGAATCAACTGGCATTATGATCTTCTTGATATGATGCACTAAGAAGGATCAAATACGATTTTGATGTTGCTTTAGCCAGAAATATATAACCTAAGTCTGATAATGAAGAAACTCCAGACATACCCACAAAATGTTTTGAGAGACTTTCCACAAAATTGGGTTCTATAAGCTCTAAAAACTATAAGGTCTTGAAATACAAAGAAGACTGAAGAACCGTTCCATAAGACAACCGACAGAATGGGAGAAGACATTTGCAAATGACATATCAGATAAAGGGCGCGTATCCAAAATCTATAAAGAACTTACGAAACTCAACACCCAAAGAACAAATGATCCAATCAAGAAATGGGCAGAAGACATGAATAGACATTTTTCCAAAGAAGACGTCCAAATGGCCAACAGACACATGAAAATGTGCTCAACATCGCCTGGCATCAGGGAAATCCAAATCAAAATCTCAAATGAGATACCACCTCACACCAGTCAGAATGGCTAAAATGAACAAGTCAGGAAACAACAGAGGTTGGTGGGAATGTGGAGAAAAGGGAACCCTCCTACACTGTTGGTGGGAATGCAAGCTGGTGCAGCCACTCTGGAAAACAGTATGGAGGTTCCTCATAAAGTTGAAAATAGAGCTACCATATGACCCAGCAGTTGCACTACTGGGTATTTACCCCAAAGGTACAAATGTAGTGATCTGAAGGGGTACGTGCACCCTGATGTTTATAGCAGCAATGTCCACAATAGCCAAACTATGGAAAGAGCCAAGATGTCCATCGACAGATGAATGGATAAAGAAGATGTGATATATATATATATATATATATATATATATATATATATATATAATGGAATATTATGCGGCCACCAAAAAATGAAGTCTTGCCATTTGCAATGATGTGGATAGAACTGGAGGGTATTATGCTGAGTGAAATAAGTCAATCAGAGAAAGACATTTATCATATGACCTCACTGATATGAGGAATTCTTAATCTCAGGAAACAAACTGAGGGTTGCTGGAGTGGTGGGGGGTGGGAGGGATGGGGTGGTTGGGTAATAGACATTGGGGAGGATATGTGCCATGGTGAGCGCTGTGAATTGTGTAAGACTGATGAATCACAGACCTGTACCTCTGAAACAAATCATACATTATATGTTAAAAAAAAAAGAAGAAGATAGTAAGAAGGGAAAAATGAAGGGGGGAATCGGAGAGGGAGATGAACCATGAGAGACTACGGACTCTGAGAAACAAACTGAGGGTTCTAGAGGGGAGGGGGGTGGGAGGATGGGTTAGCCTGGTGATGGGTATTAAAGAGGGCACGTATTAAATGGAGCACTGGGTGTTATACGCAAACAATGAATCATGGAACACTACATCAAAAACTAGCGATGTAATGTATGGTGATAAACATAACATAATTAAAAAAAAAGAATCTTCCCTCTCTTCTTAAAAAAAAAAAGAACTATTCCAGATTAAAGTAGATTTAATTAAAAGATAACAGTTTTCCAAAGAAAATGCAGATACAAGATATTAATCAATTTTGCCTTTGGTTGGCTACCCTGAAGACCAGGGCCTAGTAGTCCAATATGGGAGAGCAAAAGAATTTAAGAATTGTTTACAATTAATGGTTCTGACAATTATTTACTGGATATATTTGCTTATCTCATTGACTTCAATTTAACATCCTCAAAATGTTATTGAGCTCCAAATAGAATATATGTTGAAAATCTTTTCCTGCATAAGGAGCTAACTCTTCCTCATGGAACTTAGACTATACTTCTTCTACTTAGTTATCTCATCAATTATTATTATCTTGTAATTGTAATGCATTTTATGCTATTTTTCTCTTTGGAAAACATTGACGACTAATTAGTTTCCAAATTCTGTGGTGGGTGATATTTGAAATCTAGAGTTTCATCCTAAAGAAGATGGCAGTCTATTTGGAAAGATAAGATGATTATTAATCATTAGATAAAAGCTTATTGAACTAGACTTCACTACCAGCAGAAACATTTTCCTGTCCTAAGGACTTGTTCATTTTTTTTTCTCATCCTTTCTGATACAATTTTGAAAAATCTCTTGTTGGATTTTTAAAGATGTATGCTTTGCTATTCCATATATGTGAATATTAATGGATCATCCATTATGTGACTCTTGTACATAAAGGACATATACATTGCTCTCACACTTTGCCTCATTGCAAACCAGGTACATAGTTCAGAGTGAGAGACAAAATTACAACTGGATCAAATACTTCCTGTACAATTTTTCAGAGACCTGAGCTGAGAGACTCTGCTGGAAGCAGAGGCTTGATTCTGCAAGACTAGTAGTGATCAGAAAGCAAAAGGAAGGGCAAGAAGTCAGATCAGAAATGGGGCAGGGTGAAAAAAGATGCCAAAGTATCTTTACTGAACACTTTTTGCATCTAGACAAAGGGAAAGTGACTCAAGCTCCCTGAAGCCAACCATCCAACAGAGGTTGAGAAGGGGTGTCTGGGAAAGTTTTGAGAAAGGGTGTTGGGTGGTTTAAGAGGTAGTAAAGTGAACAGAGGCAAATTCTACTGTAGCAGTGAAAGGACAGGTGACTTTTGGTCTCAGAACTACTAAAGAATCCTGAGGACAAAGGGGTGCTGACTCCAGATTAGTTAGCATCTGTAATGAGGACAATTAATCAGACAGTAATAGGCATTACATTGACATGGATCAGTTCCCACAAATGTAGAGCAACGACCAACTTCATAAATCAGAATGGAAAACATCTACATAAGCTGCCAAAGGGAATTAAAAAAAAAAACATCATGTTTGTAACTTCTTATTGTGACAAAAATGTATGCTAATATTTCTATTACAACATATTTAAATTTACTTTTTATTTAAAATATGTTAGGTTTCAATGAACAGACTGTTAACTCCCACAAGGCAGAGAGGGAGGTTTCTGCTTCTTTTAGAATCTTTCACAGTGTTTTAAATTTTCCTCTTCTAACCTGTTCTCCATATGGCACAATAGAATAACTCTTTTAACACATGAATGTCTCATTCCACACTCTCCCTCTGATTTCTGATTTCATGTATAATGATCTACACTTCCAATTATGACCTGGAGGTAGGGCAACCATATAATTTATCATTTGGACCAGGGCACTTTTAAGAACGAACAAAGAAGCCATTGAAAATTGTGAAGGCATAACATAATTAATGGATGTCTTAGGGAAATTGAATGTGCGTCCTTTCCAATCTCATATACTGACAACCTCTAGCCCTCTGGTCTATCCACAACCCTTACCTAGTAGCTGGCATGTTGTAGGCATGCTGTTGATAAACAGCTGTCGAATGTGTGAGTGAATGAGTAAATATATTGTAAGTTTATGTTGAGTGACTCTGGAATCCAATTTTCCAGTAACGTTGCTTAAGTTATTTTAAGTTCTTCCTCGGTCATTTATTTTTATTTTTTTAAAGATTTTATCTATTTATATGACAGAGACAGAGATAGCGAGAGCAGGAACACAAGCAGGGGGAGCAGCAGAGGGAGAGGGAGAAGCAGGCTCCCCGCCGAGCAGGGAGCCTGATGCAGGGCTTGATCCCAGCTCCCTGGGATCATGACGTGAGCCAAAGGGAGACGCTTAACGACTGAGCCACCCAGCCACCCTCGGTCATTTAAATTTATGTTTATATTTTCCCTCCTGACCTATATTTATCATTTATCTATGTGCATATTAGTTTCTCTTTTTTGTTGTTTTTATTTAAATTCTAGTTAGTCAAAATATAGTGTAGTCTTGGTTTCAGGAGTAGACTTCAGTGACTCATCACTTATATGTAACACCCAGTGCTTATCACAAATGCCCTCCTAGATTCCAGAGCTGCCAAGTGCCATGAACTGGGTGGCTTGAACAATGGAAATGTATTATCTCACAGTTCAGAAGTCAGAAATCAAGTTGTCAGCAGAATTGGTTGCTTTGGAAAACTGAGGAATAATCTGTTCCATGCCTCTCCCTAGCTTCCGGTGATTTGCTGGCACTCTTTTGGCACTCGTTGGCTTGTAGCAACATCCCCCCGATTTCTGCCTTCCTCCTCACATGCCCTTCTCCCTGTGTAGTTATCTGCCGCTGTGCCTAAATTTCCCTTTTCTATAAGAACACAGTCAGTCGTACTGGTTTAAGGCCCACCCTGATGACCTGAACCCTTAACCATTAACCTGATGACCTGAAAAGACCCTATTTTCATGTAGGGCATACTCACAAGGACGGGGGCTTAGGACTTCAACAATTTTTGTGGGGACACAATTCAAACCATAAAATTATGTATATCATTAGAATATTTTTTTAATTTTAAAAAATAGTTAATCTTGGGGGACCTGGGTGCCCCAAATCTGTTAAGCATCTGCCTTCAGCTCAGGTCATGATTCCAGGGTCCTGGGATCGAGCCCCACATCAGGTTCCCTGCTCAGCGGGAAGCCTGGTTCTCCCCCCCCCCTCTGCTGCTCCCCCTGCTTGTGCTCTCTCTCTCTTTCAAATAAATAAATAAAATCTAAAAAAAATAATTAAATAAAAATAGTTAATCTTGATTATAAGAACCTTTGGGGTCAAGACAAGGTTTATGAGATGCTATTTTGCGCCTGAATCTTTCATTTGCAAGCCACAGATAGCAAAATAAGACTATATTTATTTTAAATAAATATGTATGCATCTGTGTGTGTGTGCTTGGAGTGTATTTATTTTGAGTTAGGGAACCCAAGTACTAAAATTAACTTCAAGTAGAGCTCAATCTGGAAACTGTCAGTCTGTAGTGGTTGACACAGAGGTGAAACACAGCTCCTTCCTAATTTAAAGCAGAATATACTGTGGTCCTAAATCTTTTGAGGCAGCTATTGCTTACCTCTTTATGAGGCAATTTCCTATATGTTCCCTTTTTCAACACGAGTTATGTACAAGCATTCCTTGTGGTGCATATCTCCACGTAGGATGGTCGAAGAAAGACACCGTTTTTATATTTGTCCTCTGTGTGTATTTTCATGTGATTATGCCAGGGGTCAGGAAGTGGGGTGGAATCTGATGGTGCACGTGGATTCCTGGAGTGTGAGACAGTACAGAAGAAGGAAATAAGTTAATAAGAAAAGGGAAACAAAGGGTAAGGAGTGCTTACATCAAACTTCACTGGATTGACTCCACTGAAGATTTCGCACTGAAGTGTCTGTCCCGGGCAGTGTTACATACTGCCCCATGGAATCAGACCATGCATATCAGCCCTGATTTGAAAGATTTACAAAGACTGTGGCTGGTTATATTCCATAACACATTTTTCCCCTCCAAGTGTATTTTATGTTTGTCTACTCTTCAGCAAATTATTTGAGGCTAAGGACACTTCCCTCTCTCCCTCTCTCTCCTCTCTTTTTTTTTTCTCTTTCTCTCTCTTTTTTTCTCCCCCAACTACCTCGCCCCCATTACAGCTGGGCAGTACCTTACAAGGACTAGTAGCTGGCAATTGCTTTTAAAATTACATTCATTAATCAGTGTGAGCTTTCTTAAAGAGGAATTTAAATCTCAGAAACTCCTTAAAATTAAATTTTTATGTCACCATATTTAGTTGTTTGCTTAAAAATTACTTACAACTTAATTAAATGCCAAACACACACACACACACACACACACACACACACACACACACACACACACACACTCACGCACACTCCCAGGCATTGGTGTGCTAGAAGCAGCTTATATTGTTTTTAGAGCCGGGGCTGTTTGTCAAATTTTCAGATACTTTGTGGGGCAGTTGTTAAACACAGCTGTTATAGAATTTACACAAATAAGTTATATTTAAAGCAGTGATGATAAATACTCAAAACTCATCACTTTACAGTTATTTTCCACTTATTGCTCGTAGGTGTTATCATAGCTCTTGAAGTCCTTACCTGTGATGTTCATTAAGGAGGTTGCACGATGCTGCACAGGAAGTGCACTGGTGGTGGATGAGGTTTGGGATGACTGAGGGTAGGCTTAGGGGGAATGGTTTATTTGGGTTTTTTTTGTTGTTTGTTTTAAATAGACTGTGTTTTTTATATTTACAAAAAATATTAGAAGAGAGTACAGAGAGTTCATATATACCCAGGTACCACTTTTCCCTCTTAGTCACATTTTACATTAATACCTTACATTTCTTACAATTAATGAGGGAACATGGGGTGCCTGTGTAGCTCAGTCATTAAGCATCTGCCTTCGGCTCAGGTCATGATCCTGGAATTCTGGGATCGAGTCCCACATCGGGCTTCCTGCTCGGCGGGAAGTCTGCTTCTCCCTCTGACCCTCTCCTCTCTCATGCTGTTTCTCTCTCTCTCTCAAATAAATAAATAAATAAATAAATAAATAAATAAATAAAATCTTTAAAAAAATGAGGGAACATGGATACATCATTACAAACCACACTCTGTTGGGTATTTAAATCTCTATAATTTTTACCTAATGTGCTTTTTCTGTTTCAGGATCCCACCCAGGATACTTCATTATGTTCAATCTCCTTAGGCCTCTTTTTTCTGTGACATTTTATCAGACTTTTTTCTTTATGACCTTGACAGCTCCGAGGTGTACTGATCAGTTATTCTGTAGGATGTTCCCTTATTGGAATTTTCCAAATACTTTTTTTAAAGATTTTTTATTTATTCATTTGAGACACAGAGATACACAGAGAGAGAGAGAGAGAGAGAGAGAGAGAGCATGAGCAGGGAGAGAGGCAGAGGGAGAGGGAGAAGCAGGTCCCTGCTGAGCCAGGAGCCCGATGTGGGGCTCGATCCCAGGACCCTGAGATCATGACCTGAGCCGAAGGCAAACACTCAACCATCTGAGCCACCAAGGTGCCCCTCAAATGCTTTTGTTAAGACATGACTGAGGTTATGAGTTGGGAGAACACAAGAGTCAAGTATCGCTTTCAACACCTCATATCAAGGGTACATATTATCAACAGATGATCAACACTGTCTCAGTGAGGCAGTGTTTGTCAGATTTCTCCACTGTAAAGTTATTCCTTTTTATCCCTTTGTATGGTGTTATTCTTTGAAAAGAAGTTGCTATCCACAGCCCATATCTAAGAAGTGGGAGTTGTGTTCCTGTTTAGTCCAGATTTTCTACATTCATTATTTGGAACTTTTCTGGATGGTACAATTGTCTTTTCTCCATATTTGTTTGTTTGTTTGTTTATATCAATATGAACTCATTGATATTTATTTATTTTAGCCTTTGGGTTATAGCCCAGTATTATTTCTTTTGTATTGCTGCTCAAGGTGTTACGGCTTTGGCCATTGGGAATTCTTTCAGTTGGCTCCCGTATGCCTTTGACATACCCTCATCAAAGTGTGTGTGTGTGTGTGTGTGTGTGTGTGTGTGTGTGTGTGTGTGTGTGTGTGTGTGTGTGCTGAGCACTCTGTAGTTTCTGACACCACGAGATGTTCCAGGCTTATCTTGTATGTTGCTTGCCCTAACACTAGAATTGGCCATTTCTCCTTTTATTAGAGTTCTTTTTATTGGAGAATGGTGTTAGAAACCAAAAAATTAATGTTAGATGTGCTTAGCTATTGAGCCATTGTGTCTTTTAGGGTCTCTCAACTGAAAGAAAAAAAATATAGCTGTATTTATACTAACCTGTATATATACACCTATCCATATTTCTAATTAAGTCATCTGTATCTGTATTAAGCTAAACATGAGTTCACACTGTTTCCAAATCTAACCAAATATCACATGGATCATTTTAGCCTCATTCACTTGCTGAAATGACTTATTTTGTAATTCAGATCCAAAATAAGTTTTGATTCTTTTTTCTAAATGAGGTTTAAAGTCCTTAACCGTGGTGAAAATGGTTCAGTTGCTGAAAGTGACTAGAGTGGTTAAAGTAAAAGAAAGAGTATCACAAATATGAATTTTTTTCTTTACAAGTGCATAAAAAGAGGCTAAAAAATTACTCATCAGATCACATTAAGGGCCTAAAATAATATGCTAATAACCTCAGAAATGTGAGGGCAGGCAGTTTAGGCCAGAACATGATAGAACATTTGAATTAGAATACCAGAATCTTAGATTTAAGTGAATCTAGACTTGAACACCATCTCCACTTCTCAAATAAACATTTATTTTTGATTGCACCATTTAGGAAACTGGTATCAGACCACACAGAAAACCTGTCAATAATGGATACTAATATATAAATTATTAGGTGTGTATAAATATATATAAAATATGTGTGTTTGTATGTGTTTATGTATGTGTCTTTTCAGAGAATGTGTCTATTTCAATATAATTACTAATTATTAAGCCATCCCTGTTATAATAATACAGGAATACATAGTTTTTATCTATTACAGTATTTTCACTATCAGAATAAAAAAGGTTAAATAAGGACCCTAGAGAACCCTAGATTAGAGAGGATTATTTCTGCCCATATGTGCTACATACTTAATAAGCAGGATTTACAATGGGGAAGTAAAATGTTTGGATTTGAAATTAAGAATTTAATTGCATTAACACTTTAGTTCCTCTGGGCTATGGAGATTATTCTAATATGTAAAATATCAGCAACATCTGCAGAACGAACTTTCCCCATGTATGGCTCAGGGTATTAGGGGATCATGGAGTTGGCTTGTCTAAACAAGAGCAAACAAGGAAAAATTAACAGCCTTGTTTATTTTTATCTAGGCATTCATTGAAATAAGAAAATTTGTCTATAAAAAAGGCACTAAGTAATAAAATGCTAAGTGATGGTAAGCAGCTTATATTTGTAAAGGCAAACTATTAATTTTTTATTAAATAATGCATATAATTAAATAGAAAATTGGTTGTCCTGATTATGACATAAATATTTAATTAAGAATTTTAACTGAATTTCATCTAAATTATTTGGATTTATGAAAATCAGGCTAAAATGGAAAATTATGCCCCTGTCATAAGATCTGATCTTCCATATTACTATATCAAAATTATGTATAGAGTATAGATTATATTACCAGATTATTGAATCACTACCTCTTTGAAATTCTCAAACCTATTTCATACTCACACACATACATACACACACGCATACAATCCTACATTGTTTAGGGGAATGATAGGTGATGACGTTGCCTGCATTCAGCCTAAAGACAATAGTATGGAGAAGATGAGAAATTGCATACAGAACCAAAAATTGGCAAGTTGAAATATTTTGTTGTGTCTTTATGCATTCCAGAATGAATAGGTGGCTCTATAGTGGGTCTCCACTCTTACTACATATAGGCTTCATGTGCAAAAACAGAGAAGCTGCCTACCTTCGATGTATCATCACCTTCATATCCATTGCTCTTGCATAGCATCATACTTCCTGTGGAGCACAATAAAATTTCCTTAAGAAAAAAAATTCTGGGAAATGCCTCAGAACTTTTTCTGAATTAAACATTTCACATAAGACTGGGGGTGGGGGCAACGAGGTGAAATGGGTTACGGCGGTCAAAAGGTACAAACTTCTAGTTATAAAATACAAAAGTCACAGAGATGCAATGTACAACAATGAGAACTGTATTGCATATTTGAAAGTTGCTAAGAGAGTAGGTCTTAAAGTTCTCATCAAAAGAAAAAATTCTGTAACTCTGTGTGGTAATGGATGCTAAGTAGATCATGTTGCAATATACACATATATCAAATCATGTTGTACACCTGAAATTGATATAATGTATGTCAATTATATCTCACTTTTTAAAATTTCACATTTAAAATTGGGAGAATTTTATTTGGAAGACAAAATATAGTAAAGGAGAAGAAAGCAAAAATTATAGGGGTACCTGGGTGGGTGCAGTCTGTTAAGCATCCAACTCTTAGTTTCAGCTCAGGTCATGATCTCATGAGATCAAGCCCCACATCAGCCTCCATGCCCAGCACAGAATCTACTTGAGATTCTCTCTCTATCCTTCTGAACCTCCTCCTACTTGTGCAAGCTCTCTCTCCCTCTAAAATAAATACATAAATATTAAAAAAATAAAGGCTTTAAGAAAGCAAAAATTATAGCTTTTTAGTGACCATAATTATGGTATATGAAAAAAATAATTATTGTGATAGTTTCTCATCTGGAATTTCAAATTGTTTTCTGTATCTGTTTAATTAATCTTCTCCTCTCTGGTAAATCAGAGCTACAGATATGTTTAAGATGAGACCCACAACCAGTAGTGAGCATAATTCTTGACTGTATCCAATATAAATGGGATGTTAGATCTCTTAAAAGTGTCGATTTTTGTTGTGTTTATTTTTAATTGCCCCACCATAATTATGCAGTGTAACATAAGCCACACGAGTCCTTTGCCAAGTAAGAAACGAAACACCCACACATCATTATCAATACTATATTTATGTATTTATGATATTTTCATTTTGTCTTTTATAAAAGAGAATCTCAAAGTTTCCAAAAGCTACTCAGCATTGATTCTAGATCAAAGCACCATGCTTCTCTTTCACTCAGTTTTCTACTGTGTATTCTAGACCTAGAATGGGAAGGCATTAACTGGAAATGCAGTGGAGATCAGGACATGATTGCCAGGAAATGGCTTTCTGTTAAAAAATTTGTTAGGAGGGTAAATCTCACATTAAGTGTTCTTACCACAAACAAAACAACGAAACAGGTACAAAGGAACACATAAAGGGACACAAAGAAACTTTTGGAATTGGTGGATATGTTTATTACCTTGAACGTGGTGATGGTATCATGGGTTTATGCATATGTTGAGTTCATCAAGTTGTACATTATTAAATATGTGCAGTTTTTTTGTATAACAACTCTATCTCAATAAAGTTGTTAAAATAAAACAAAAAGACATGGTTATTTAGAAATAGGCTTCTTTTGTTCTTGTCAGAATCTTCTTGGTTATTGGAAGATTACTGATCAGAGGCTGCATTACAAGCAAGACCAGGACCTAAGAAATTTCTGATTATGATAAATTGCTATCTTAATATCAAGAGTTACTGTGTCTTTTGTATTTCTTGTTCCAGCAGGCCCTGGCTCTTTCATTTTTTCATATTGCCCTAACTTTCCCTTAGTTTATTTTTTTCTTGAAATGACATTAAAATTGTTGGTCACAGGGTAGGCCAATATAAATTTTTATTTAAAGAATTTGAATGTTACGTCACATTATAATGAAACTGTGGCTCTAAGCAATTTTAATGATAGCACACTGAAAAATTTGTTTATGGCTTTTTGCTACCCAGATTAGATTAAGGAACTCCATTATCATTTTCCATCCTACACGATGTTGGTTCAAATTTTCTCTAAATTCTGATAGCTATTTCATACTTTAAGTAAGCTTCAGTACCTTTTTTTGGTTTGGAATTGAAAATAAAAACAAAACAATTTCCTCACATATAAGATCCCTAGTATCCTATAGGTGACTCTCTGCATGAACTGTGTTAAAACTTTGCAAATTTAAAATAATAATTAATCATTAAATATTTAATCAAACTCCTTCATTAAGCCATCTGCTTTGCTTAATTTTATCTGCCATCTTATTTCTTTTGCACAGATCCTTGGCTTTACTTTGACACCTTTGGATTTTTCATGGACTTCTGGTTTTTTTCCTGAATCTGACCGGTTCCCATTTTGGTCTTTGATCCTATAGTTTTGTCCTTGCATTGGTAATCTTTTTCTTAACTCCTTACCATTTCTCTATGACCAGCTGCTTATACAGACTCTATGTTGATGCTTAGCGTTAATACTCATGTTTCTTGATGCTGCTTACAACCTTGGTCTGTGCTTTCAAGTGGCATTTGGGACATTTGGGACACAGGTGTCAATCTCATACATTTGTTATGATCCTTTTTGTAAGACTTCTAGAAGAGCTGAGCTCCTGTTTATGGTTCTTTTCAAATTCTTAGGCCTGGGTTAATCAGGGAGAAAAAAAAAACAGTTAATCTTATTGATGGATTTTAATAGCAAATGGAGTAAAACAAATTAATTTACTCATTTAGTAAAGCATATTTTAGAAATTGTTATAATTTCTCATCTAAAAATGTGGAACTAAAAGTAAACTCCTATGAGCAAATAGATTACCATGCTTTCATGGATTCCTGTTCTGACATATATTTAATGTCATGGAAGACTCTGGCTCAGACTGTACTTTAATTCTTTTAATCACAATGAACAGAAATTTTAAGATGCCAAAAAACAGAAACTGATTCCTTATTCAATGAAATGTGGAAACCATAATTAAATTTTGTCCATATTGAATATTGCTTTACTTCCCTCACTTAAAAAAATTTTTTTTGAAGTGTTGATGTTGTCCTGATCACCAAGCTAACAATGCTCATTCATGGTTGGTAAAAGAGCTGGAATCTGGGCATGCTCTACCAGTTGAATCTTCAAAAAACTGGAAGTAGTGTCCTAAATATTTAGTGTTTTTACTTGGCCTGCTGGGATCCTTCCAGAGCTAAGTCTCATTAGTCCTTGCTCAGGCAGACCAATTTTAATGATATTGAACAAAGGGTTGGAAAGAAGAGGCTATTTAAGCAAAGACAAGGCTTTTGTATACGTTTACAATTGTCTTCAAATGCAAAATATATTAGATAATAATTTTGCAAGATGAATTGCAGGCTGATTTACCAAGATAGTCAAAAATGTATCAAGACTCTTGGTTCTTATAAGTAGTAACAATTTTCATATGTGCGCTAACATGGGATTCACCTTTCCACAATAATGCTTTCGAGGAATAAAATAATTAAAATGAAATGATCATTCTAAATATTTTATTCAGTCACTAGTAAGTATATTACTACATCCACATCTCCATTAAATCATATGTAATTCCACTATTAAGAGGAGACATAATAAATGAAAAAAGAAAATATGCAAATCCTATATTAGAGGCTTAGTGAAACAGTAAGAGAACATGCCTTGGCCCTAACTAGCTTCTATTTAAGTGAGATGAGCAGAATCTCTGTCCTTGCATCACCCAATGCCAGCCATTACGTATTATGAGGAAGGACATAGAATATTGCAGTTCTATAAAAAAGAGGTTAGCAGAAGGAAAACTGGATCTCTATCACGGAGAATCAGGGCAAGTTTGGGTGGTTTAGGGGAGATGAATATATGACAGACCATCTAGGAGACATCACTAAGAAATATGAATAGGATGTGGATAAGGTCAATAATGACAGAGGAGACGAATTTTGCAGAACTTAGTAGTAGGCCATACTCTCCATTTATAAAGTCTGATTCAGTTTTGTGCATCCGATTGCTCCGCAGGTTCTCATAACACACTTCAGAATGGCTGTCCTTGGGTTCCCAGATCTGTTTTATTTACTGCATGTTAGTGATGATATCCCAAGCCTCCCTCCAGATTGCAAAGGATGGCTTGCCAAACAGATGGTGACAGTTTGGGGAGATCATCACATTCTAGGGCAATTGTAGAAATTAATTTAAAAATTTTAAAATGCTCAAAGCTAAAATTTCAAAGTCAAAATGAAGAAATATTTTATAGAATATCTAATTCAGTAGAGTTTATTTATTCATAAAAGAACTAAGGCCAAAAGAAGTTAAATGATTACCAATCTAAGAAGAGAGAGACTGGCACTGAGGTTCTAGAACTACATCTCTGTGTACTTCTCATTATTGGGACAAAATGGATGAAAGTTAAAACTTAAATTTTTAGTCAGCTAGTATCTCTTAATTGAATTAGAATTCAGCAAGCTTTTTCTGCAAAGGGCCAGATAATAAATCTTTTAGACTTTGTGGACCATAAGATGTCTGTTGCAAGTACTTTAATTCTGTGTTGCAGCATAAAGGCAACAACAGACAAAAGATAAACAAATTAGCATGGCTCTTTTTCTGTAAAAATTATGAACACAGGCCATGGTCCATATTTCCATATATGGTCCAAAGGGTGCTATATTTGTCATTACTGGACTCATTTCGTTGTTATATATATAATTTTTTAACAGATTGCTTGAGTGACCAAATGATTTTGTAGTTTAATGCTGCCTAAGAGCAGCTGAAGGTCAAAGTCACTGAATATTATATTTTGTGTTCTCAAGTTAATTATATTTATACAAGCAGAATTTCTACTTGCCTCATATATTGTTAAGACCTTTCCCTTTCTTTGAGCAGTTGGCATCTGACCAACTAACTACAAAATAGATTATGGAATCATATGTACCTAAAGATACTCTTTATGACAGCAACTCAGTAACTTACTTGAAATGAAGAAGTATGAAGTGATTAATAAGTTGATGTTCACTTTATAGGCCCAACCACCAGAATGTGAATATATGGTGTATCAGAAATCTTGGAACATATATGTACCTGAGTATCACACTCTTAAAAATCAATCCTATGAAAACGAGGAATAGCTGAATTAAATTAGACTTGATACCTGCTGGTGTAACAATCTGGGCCCATTATCTCAGCTCATTAGAGCTTGGTGTTAATGAGGCCAAGGTCAGGGGTTCATTCCCCATATGAGACAGCAAGATTCATGCAAAGACAGCCATTCTGTTCCTTGAATTTATCCGGTGCACCTTATTCTCCCCGTATGTTTCATGAATAATTACAACTGGCCATAAACAGAACAAAGGAATGAATATAGAGAGCACACTTCATCCTCATTTGTAATGGGAAAGCTATTCAAACACATCTTTCTGAAGGAAACTAGATCATCTTCACACATAAAGGAGCATTATATTAGGTATACTTGATAACAGATACAGAATGTATAGTTCATTAATTTGATCTGATGATTTATTCTACTTCAATGTCAATCACATTTATCTGTGCACCTATTTGTCAATTATTATGCCATATTCCGGGAAGATAAAAATCAGTAAGACTTCAATAACCTGACAACCTGACAGTGGGCACAAGATATGAGCAAGTGCATTTTGGTGTTTTATTAATGAGCGGGCCTGTCGGAAATACAGATGTTATTTAAATACTTTTAGATGATATTTGACCAAGGAATGCAGGAATTCACAAATCCTCTCTTGCCAATCAACGTTTCTCCTAAAATGTTTTCTTAAGAGAGATGTAAAGATAAAGCATACTGGCAGAGAACATCAACATTTTATTATATTATTAAGGAGATTAGGGCTTCCGTATAAAGCAATATAGAAACACAGCAAACTCAGATAATTTTGGCTGGATTATATTGGTAAAGCAATGAAGGGCCTCTTATACCTTCCCCACATTTCCACCAAAAGACTTAAATTCGAGGGTAACCATAAATCTTTGCACACTCCTATCTCCTATTTGTTGAATCTGAGGTGGTCTCAACAGGGCAGTATTGATTGGTGTGCTTTCCTGTCATGTTTTAAGCAAGTACCAGATCAGTTTGCCTTTCTAGTTGTTAGGGTTTGAGAGAAAAGAGAGAGAGAGCCAAACCTGTTAATCACCATTTAATCAGCAGACAGTATAAGAGCAAAGCAATCTCAGTTAGTAACCCACAATTTGGTTAAGTAAATTAAAATTACCTTCTTCTTAAAGATCTGAGGAGTACAGTTCTCTATCAGTTTTCATCAATTCACATTTTGGCCTCACTATGTATTCTTTGTGTCACCATAGCCAAGTTACCTAACCACATGAAACTTTGGGAGCCTCAGATGTATTATAGGAATGAGAATATGCCCCAGAGCGCCAGGCACTGTGTAGGTAAGAGTACATTAGTTCATTGTCCTTCATAATAGCAAATAAAACATTTCTGTCTTCAGAAATCAAAAGTAGCAGGGGCGCCTGGGTGGCTCAGTCATTAAGCGTCTGCCTTCGGCTCAGGTCATGATCCCAGGGTCATGGGATCGAGCCCCGCATCGGGCTCCCTGCTCCACGGGAAGCCTGCTTCTCTCTTTCCCTCTCCCACTCCCCCTGCTTGTGTTCCCTCTTTCGCTGTGTCTCTCTCTGTCAAATAAATAAATAAAATCTTTTAAAAAAAAGAAATTAAAAGTAGGAGATAAGGCTGGTGAGAGGGAATCCCACAATGAATAGGGGATGTTTGATCTAGATCATGATAGATTTTACCAGACAGAAAGGCTGTTCTGTAAGGTAAATAAAAGCGTAAGCAAAGGCACAAGGGTAATGGGCATGAGGTGTTTGAGGAACATCAAGGAACTTAAGTCATGAACTGCTGAGGTGGAATAAACACTGAAATTGAACATAAAAATCCAAAGATAGTGAAAAGATCTTGCTCAAATTTAGGCTTTCAATACGAAGCCTGCCATCCAGAGGTCTACAGTGTTTCTTAATGTCTAATTGTGCTTTAAGTGATGATTAATTATCTAACATCTAACTTGAAACAAGAAAGTATTTGCAACACATCTGAAAAGAGGTCTACAATTATGAATGATTATGAATTTTGCTTAAAATAAATAATCAAATCATTAAATAAGCTTTTATATACTGTAGGAATAGGTCAGATTGTGGCTTCAGACCACGGCTTCTCAGACCGTGAGAAAGCTTCATTTTCTTTTATATGTGTCTATTTTCATTAACATAAAAATATAGTTTGGCTGTGGCAATAGGGAATACTTTCAAATGTAACATAAATTATGAAAAAATGACCTCTAGAGGTTTTACCGCTATCACACCCAACACTGAACTGGTACAATTCCATTTTTCTCTACATATTGCTACAATCTGTGTTTAAAAGTCCTGGAAAAGAATGTTTAAGGAGAATAGGTAATCAATACAGTGCCACAGTATTTTCAAGACTTAGGATGAAAAGGTAGAAAAGCACAAGGCATAGAAAGTCGTGGCTTTATCTCATTGTCTATGTCCTGGAAACCATCTCCAGAGGGGAAACTTGCACTGAAGCCGCTGAAGGAGAGTCTTTTTTTTTTTTACAGGGTAGCTTAAATCTCAGGAACAAACAAAGCCTTTAAAAAGACATCTGAAAACATGGTTCATGTTATAATGATTTCCTTTAATATAATTTTTTAAATTATTGATTTTTGAGTTGTTACTTACACTCTCTTTTTCACTTGCATGAAGTCTAGATAGTGTGAAATGAAATGAGCACAGATGCATTGATTTGATTCACATCTATGTTTGTGTCCTTAGCTCGTAAAAGTGCAAGTATGATAACATATTTTCAAGCATATTAATGCTAAGTATTCCAACCATCACTATCAATTTGTTATCAGTTTACTTCCAAAGGAAACCTTACCTTCTCTCCCAGGGCTCTTGCCAACTGTCTGAATCTTGGAACAGTCTCAGGTTTGGACTGATCTCAGATAAACATGCATCTTCACTCCAAAGCTGTGTAATGCATTCCTTCTCAGCATGGGGGTATGCAGCTGTTATATGCTAAGGGTGTTATTTATGTTCTTAACAGTTATGAAAAATAAAACTTTCCATCCAGCACTCAAATTATCCCTCAAAATAATTCAAATCCTAGATTTTCTTTTAGGTTGATGAAGACTTCCCTTCTTTACATCTTGCACAATGCAGTGTTGGTGTTGTTGCCAAAGAATTCTAAGGAGAAACAGCACCATTACCTTTCCTGCAGAACACTTTCATGTCTATAGGCAGCTAAAAAGAATCATGGTTCTACTCAAAAATGATTGTATTATGATTCCATTAGTCATTTATGTTTGGTATATGATTTCCTTTCACCCATGATGCCTGCCCCTTTGCAGATGCTGACAATAGGGAGAAGCTAAATAGGTAGAAGCTTAAAGAAGTTCTTAGAACATGAAACAGAATGGCAAGAAGAGGCTCCCTCAGCAGTGTCGTGATCACATGGGAAAAAAATATCATGTATATGCTGTAAAGTACATGGCTTTTTCTATAGCAAAAGTATAACTCTTTTGGCTGGTTAACTCCAGAATCCATCTAAGTATATTTTTAAAATCAGTTATACAAGGTGTTTAATTTTGCCCATGTATTTATGAAACAGATGTTTTCCTCTGACCTATACATAAATCTAGTCTTAGAACAAACTTGCACATTGAAGTGAGGTCGAGCAGTTCCCAAGCTAGAAATCTCAATAGTATCCTCAAATCAGTGCATCATCTTGAACTGTGATTCTTTTTTCTTAAATATCTCTGCTGTATAGCCCCTTCTTTTGATGCCCTTTGGTAGTGCCTTATTATCTCACCTATATTCTACTAACTTGAAGGTATGCCACGTGTCTCCCAGACTAATTCAACTTCCATACTCCTACCAAATAGCTTCCAAAAGACAAGTACTAATCATTGTCACAATTCTGCTTAGAAATATCTATCAGTTGCTCATTATCTCTTCATTTGGCTGGTCCTGAATTTTATCTTTTATAAGAAAACTAATTGTTAGAATGGCACTTTCCTGGGCGCCTGGGTGGCTCAGTTGGTTAAGCGACTGCCTTCGGCTCAGGTCATGATCCCGGAGTCCTGGGATCGAGTCCCGCATCGGGCTCCTGGCTCAGCGGGGAGCCTGCTTCTCCCTCTGACCCTTTCCCCTCTCATGCTGTTTCTCTCTCTCTCTCTCTCTCAAATAAATAAATAAAATCTTAAAAAAAAAAAGAATGGCACTTTCCTGAGTTCTGAGAGTCATTTTAGTGAATTATCAAACCTGAAGTGGGTCATGGGAACCTCTGAACTTGGTCAGAAGTAGAGGTGGCCTGCGGACCCATGAACCTGTGATGGGTGTCTAAAGAAAAGGTAGTCTTGCTGGGACTGTGCCCTTAAGCCTTTGGCGTCTATGTTAGCACATAGACACAGTGGTCAACGTTGGAACGCTGCATCTCGCTATTGCTCTCACGAAACATGTAGCTGATCATCAGATAGGCTTAGTCCCTGTGACTCCAGCTACTAACACATGATATTTTATCTGTTTTATTAAAACTATACAGACTTTTCCTACATATTCAAAAGAAGTTCCAAAACTTAAGTCAATCTTTCTCTAAGTCATGAGCCCATTAAGTTATTCTTTTCTTCTACGGTCCCACAGCTCTTGGGTTTTACCTTTAGCTTTGGTTTGGATTTTGGTTCTAACATCAGTTTTAGTCTTTGGGTTGATGTGCACACAGCTGCTCTAATCCTGCTTGACATTTGCTATTTTGTGGTTTTCACTATCATCCATCCATCCCAGCTTTTATGCCTTTTCCCACTCATTGGTGTCCATTTCTATATATGTAATGTGTGTCCTGCCAATCCAACCTCGATATAGCCTTTAAAAATGACATAGAGTGGTGTTTGTATGTTTTTAGTTTCTATAAATGGTATTGTACTATTCATCCCTTCTTTTTTTCTTTGAAGGTAACTTTTAAGGGGCGCCTGGGTAGCTCAATCGGTTCAGGGTCTGCCTTCAGCTCGGGTCATGATCCTGGGGCCCTGGGCGTCATGTTCCCTGCTCAGTGAGGAGCCTGCTTCTCCCTCTGCTGCTCCCCGGCTTGTGCTCTCTCTCTATCAAATAAATAAATAAAATCTTTAAAAAAACAAGTAACTATTAAGACACATAAATGGTCTTATGTGTAATTCTAGGCATTAATTTGTACATTTCCATATTTATAAATACTTTTAAATTTCTCCATATTGGTGTATATGGGTAACCTAGGAGCCCTGCACTAGGAAAATGAATAAATACAATGATATATACATGTATAATAATATATATGTATATATGCATATACATAGTGTGTGTGTGTACAGCAACCAAAGATATAGTAATAAATACCCTGTACATTTGTCCATTGTGAACTATATGGAAACAGACCATGAGTAAGGTGCTATTTTCCAAAATATATATGGCCTTAATTTCACCAATTCCAGATTCCCCCCCACATAATAGCTCTAGTCCCACCAGGAGTTCATGAATTTTCTCTTCTTCCCAACTCTTCACCAGCACTTAGTGTTGCTTGTCATGGTTTTACTTTCCCATCATAGGAAGGTTTTTAGATGTTGCTGTTTTCCTTTTCATTGTGCTGACAGAGTTTATTTTTGTGTGAAGAGCGTGTCCTGTTGTTATTGTGAGTCAGCCACTTGTAGTTGGTGCCCTCTCCCGCAGAAGTCGGCCCCATTAGGGAACCACTTATTAATCCCAACACTGTTTCTGCACTTTCCTGGTGGCTGCGATTCTCTCTTGATTTTCCTTGCCTAAGCCTTGGAAGAAATAGAAGAAAATTATTGAGGACAAACAGGTGTTTGTCAGCTTAACATTTATGTCTGGCCCTAGCACTGCCCTGTGTCTTCATGCTTCCCTCTCACCTAGTAACATCCCACCTATATTTTTTATGTTTATCTCCATATCACCATCTCTGTGAAGTCTCTCCTGACTTTTATATAACATTTTTCCCTCCTTGTGTTTCTTTTTTATGTCCCTGTAGTCCTTTCATGGTCCCCCCAATTTTTTTTTCTAGTATAGATTTCCTTATACATAGTTTTTATTCATGTATTCCAGTCACTTTAAACATAACATCACTATTTCTGCCTGGCATGTGTAATAAAGTTATAAAATACATGTGAATAAATGAACAGGCAGTAAATTTTCTAGATAACTAATAATCCCTTACCTTACTTCATTCTCTACAGCCCTGTAGAGATGCTAGCAATGTTAATATGAAGACTGTGGATGAAAAGCCAGCTACTGGCATTTAATTGTTGCTTTTATGAAGTTACAAAGATCCATTATAGACCAAAGTGGCTAAAACTTTCAGACTGGCCCAAGCCAAACGATGTATGGTCATTATAAATAATTCTAGTATATTGGGGCCGGAGAAAGATAACACTGCAGTGCCTACAACAATTTCCAAGTTTGTTAACATATATCAAATGTTCACAGAAGTGCCTGGCACATTTGAACGTGTAATAAATACAAGCTGTTACATTTATACTTTTATTATGAGATAAACCGGTAGCTATGACCACCTAAAGACAGACTGTATTTAGTATGTTTTTGTACAAAATGACATAACACTGTAACAGTTTACAAGTTATCTCTTGAGAAAAAAACACAAGGAAACTTTTGGAATAATAAATAAGAAAACAACCATCTAAAATCATCTTAGATATAAAATGACATAAAGGCATAAAAAGGATTTTGAAAAAGAACCATAAGTATGAATTAAGAGAAAAATCAGTGAATTATTTCATGCTAAACAAAGTTGTTTTTGAAGTGTGTTTGGTTATTTTAGCCATCTGAAGGGAGCTTTTTAATTACTTCTGAAATATCTAAAGGTAAGGGAAATTAAAATATTCAGAGATAGCCCACAAATGTCACATGAAAAATATATTGTTTTAATGATATGGTTAGTCACATATCCCTAAATAGCTGTTAGGAGGAAGAAAAGAACAGAGCATGAATTACCTGCCTAAAGTCAAGCCAGGATAAGAAGAGTAATCCATGAGAGTATACACTGTGAAAGAGAAATCTTTTTCACTTATCTTGAAAAGACAGAAAAAATTCTTTTCTTTATCTTGAAGATTTCATTCAACCCAGGAAAAGAAAAACAGGTCTAAAGGAGAATAAGGAGTTTATAACCATTAGCTTTTGTACTGAAAGTACAATTTCAAAAGAAAGCATTCTATTGTGTCGCTGAATTTTACATTTTTATATAAGAAATTATGAAATACTCATTCCTTTTTTTCTTATCCCCCAAATGAACCAAAGAAATTAAGACCTCACAGAAGACATATAGTTCTATAATTTTTTATTTGCGAGCTTACATTAAACTGATAACACTTCCCTCTAGACTATGTTTTATAATCTTGATAAAATGATTTGAATGGTCCCTCAGTGATGCTGAGTTTCACTATAAAACAGGTTAATATGCCTATAACAGTATACTCCTACATTCTCTAATAGCATGAGTATGACCAATCTATTTTTATTGAAATTATTTAATTTTGGAGGCCTGAGTTAATACTGCCTTGCCTCAGGAGGATAATATGATGTTTATGCTTAGGAACCAGAGATGATAAATTTAGCCATTAGACTCAGCCTTCGCATAACCAAGCATTACCTTTTTAGTAGCTGTGTTGCTTATCAGAGCCTTGAGCTATTTCTCCAAAAAACAAATCTATCCTACATTTACAAACTATTTTGTCCATGCTAAGTTCTTATTTTCTGTGCCTTAAGTCATTCTATATAGCAAAGAAATAATTCACTTATCTTGAAAAGACAGAAAAATTATTCAATAATATGTAGTTATTAATTAATTCAATAATATGTAGTTATTGCTTATTGCTTACATGATATGTGCCATGCCCTGTGCTGATTTGGGAATCCATAATCAAGAACGGAGATGTTTAATTCTGCCTTCACAGACCTTACATCAGACAGACATCATGAGCGAGGCAGCATGCTAGGAAGTTGGCTATCACAACATGGTGTGTTAAGTTAAATGCACTAGTAAAATTGGGTGCATTCAAGACGTGGGAAAGGCAGCAGCAACTCTTACAGTTGAGATGTCAGAAGAAGGAGCTCAATCTTCTAGGGCACTAAAGCAGTGGTTCTCGACAGAGGGAAATTTTGTGCTCCCGCTTGCTTCCTCCTAGATAAAAACTATTTGACAGTACACGCTGACAGATTTTATTGTCATGATCCAGGATCTGGCATCTAATGGGAGAAGTCAGGGGATTTTGCTAATATCCTATCTTGTACAGGAGAGCCTCCAACTCCCCAGGGCCCCAACAATTAAATGTCTCAAAATGTCAATATTATCTAGATTGAGAAATCTTGTACTAAAGCAAGTATACAAAAATCTAAGGGCTGAGCCATTGTTTTCCTCTTTTGGATAGCTTTCAATTTAAGTTGCTCAATTTAGGACAATGTAAACAGAAGTATATTTTATCACCAATAAAATGCCCAATTACTAAATACGAATAGGATGAGTAGTTTCATAGATGCCCTTTAACCATACTGTTTTCATCTCTAAAATGTAAATAAACACATAGGCTGTGTTTTGTGTTTGCTATCCTTAGAAACTCTATATCACTGTTCCAGAAAAACAAATTTGTCATAAAAATTTCTAGGCGATTCATTTACTTTATACTCTCTCTCTGACCTAAAAAAAAAAAAAAAAATGTTGGAAGTTTTCCTTTGACTTGTTTCTCTGAACTATCCCTGCTAAATCTAAGTATCTCCTAGCACTATTTGCATTTTCAATGAAAATGATCATTGAACAAACATCCCACAATGGGTCCTCAAGTCGTGACTATTTAACATCTTTTTCAGCATGCCCAAAGATGTTCCATTCTCTTCAATCAAATCCATAAGGATCACTTTTTCTCCCTATTTAGCTTTCACTTGCTTACTTGGTATTGCTAGCTGTTTCGTTCGGTCATTGTACAGTCTTGTAAGGTACTTTGAGAGATGCCCGTGAATGATAAAGTACTGTACATGTGAAAGCGATTGTTGATTTTGTTGCCTACTTCCTGCAGGGGATCTGACATGATGGAATGCCTGGCTTGGAGCTGCCAGTTATCCCTGCCAATCATCAGTCACACTATATCTCTGTCGTCTTCCAATACCATCAAATTATGGCAGGTTTAATACTTATTTTTTTATAAAATCCTTTTGAAGCTGATTGTAGTTGTCATTCATACTTATTTCAGTTACAAAAAAGCATAAGTCTATGGAACCATTAATAACATGAGGTAGTATTTTCAAGACTTGGAGCCTTATGTCTGACCTTGAGATTTCAATGTTTCCATCCATTTGTTTTTAGGTTTACAAATAGTAAGGGGGGACATATCTGTTGTAGAAAAAACTAAGAATGGTATCTTAAAATCAATGTATATTTTAAAATGCTAAATGCAAAACATTGCATTAGATACTGAGAAATATTTAAAAACAAATAAACCATTCTCTTGCCACACTGAATTGGCTGTGATCTAGACATCAGGAAGCCACTTTCTTCAATGGCCTTTGATAGCTACAGAGAAAACGGGACACTGGAATACTGCGGCAGAATATCTCCACAGTTTTATATCATTGCATGCTGGCAGGAAATTGGCAAAATCAGCAGATTTAAGAGGAAGCTTAGTAGAGGAATAAAGGGAGTTACAAAAATGTAGTTGAGAGGGTAAATTGAACCGATAGCACACAGAACATTGAAACTCACGCTAAGGAGTTCAGACTTTTCCCTGAATGCCTAATGGTATCACTTAAAAACATGAAAAAGGGAGCAGAATGATAGTTATCTACATCAGGCAAATGGGTGACGGGCATTAAGGAAGGTTCTCGTGGTGATGGGCACTGGGTGTTGTATGTAAGTGATGAATCACTAAATTCTACTCCTGAAACCAATATTACACAATATGTTAACTAACTAGAATGTAAATAAAAATTAAGGGGCACCTGGGTGGCTCAGTTGATTAAGCGTCTGCCTTTGGCTCAGGTCATGATCCCAGGGTCCTGGGATCGAGCACTACGTTGGGCTCACCCCTCCCTGTTTCTCCCTCTGCCTGCCACTCCCCCTGCTTTGCTTGTGCTTGCACACTCTCTCTCTGTCAAATAAACAAATAAAAATCTTTAATAAATTGATACAAAACAATTTAAAAATCAGATCTGTGGCCATTTTTCAACATGACCTTTGGCAATTTTACGTAACTTCTCCTTGCCTGGAAATGGCATGGAACAAGCACAATTAAAGCTGCTTAATACGAGTATTTGGGATTAGACACAGAAATAATAAATATGTGTAGGAAGAAAAATGACTGGTTCAGTGTGAAACATAGTTCTATTTTTCACAATCTTGGGTCATTGACCCACTGTGAACCTACTTCATTGTATGAACACTCAGTGAAGATTTCTTCAGATTCTAAGAATGGCATTGCCATCTATCCCTATGGAGAAGTCTGAAGCAAGGAGTTTTGAGGGATAATCAGGAGTGTAGATTAGTCCATGTTAATATTGCAATTTCTCTTTAATATTATTCAGTATCTAAATAATGTGTTTTAATGTCAGATAATCAGATGGGCATGTAAGTGAATTTCAGGGGAATGGGGCATCAGTGTAGAGATGATATTTACAGACAAGGCCATAGAGGAGATCACAGAAGAGCTGAGTGTAAATGGTTAAGAACAGAGGACAAATGAATGCATTCTTGGGCACTTTCCCAAGTGTAGAATTGCTATATTTCAAAACAGGTGGTCTACAGAGGAGTCAAAAATAGAAAAGTAAACCACTCTTAGAGGGTTCCCACTAAAAAGGTCAGTAAATGAAGGAAACCATTTGCAAAAAAAAAAAAAATTAAATACTACTAAAAATAGTATTTGATTTTGGAACCAAGGCTGCTCCCCTCCTCATCACTGTTTTATTCTGACCTCCTGGTAAATCAAGCTTAGTCATTGAAAAATCAGTAACTCATTTATTGTTTTCCTCTTTGTTCACATTTCTGCCATCATCATAGGTAAGCTCATCATCATTCTCGATAATCCATCTAAAAGTCCAGCCTGCTTACTCCCCGCCCTTGTTAGCTGCTTTCAGTTTCATTTTGTTACATCCACCCATTGTCAGACTCATATTTTGGATCCTGCCATCACTTCAGAAATCTTTACCTCCAACATCCCATTCCGGAATAATAGTTCATGTAATAAAATCTAAAAATAAAGTGAACCAGAAGTTTTTCTGTAACAACGAAAATAACTAAAGCAAACTTGAATTGCTTTATGGATAGCTTTATATCCAGATTAATATAATATAGTCCTGTGTTTCTGATCTCTCATAATTATTAAAACTTTCATCTTACTATTATTGATTGTTATTGTTGCTATGAGGCTAGATTCCTATAGCTAATCCTATGAAAAACCTTTCATTGTTAACTTCGTACTGATTTTCCAGTATTAGCCTGTATTATGGATTTACGGTTCATTTTGCCCAGCTATTCTGGCTCTGGTTTATGACCAGAATCACATCCTCTAAAGGTAGTTTGGGACTTGAGCTGCAGTAATACTATAGTATTGCAATATCGTCCCTGATGCAGTGGGTGACCTGGTTCATTCAGTTCTTTATTGTAAAGCCTATCTGTGTCATTGTAATTGGGCAGCTACTTTTCCAGGATGATTGTTTTCTAATAATATTCTAATTCTAGAAATCCTAATTTTTCAGTTTGTTTTCTTCAGATAGTGAGTTGAGTCTGTTCCTATGTCTGAAGCTGTTACACAGAGACCAAACTGTCTAATCTTGCCTCTAACACCCTGGTGGCCTTGACCTCCTGACTATTTTGCATTTCCTTCTGTTTACAGTTGGCAGAGATGTCTGTTTTGCATTTTAGTTAAACCTACCGTTTTTATTTATTTTATCTTTTTAGAGAGTACCTATCCTTGCATTTCTTTGGAAGTTACAAAGTCACTTTATACTTGCAACATCCACAGAATCTAAAATATAAAAACAAAATCAGCTGCTCAGCAGAATGCCAAATATTCCTGATTCTTCAAGAAATTATTCTCATGGATTCTAATGAAAAAGATGCTATGTGGTGTGGGAAAACAATTTCAACACTAGCAGGACATTAAATGCAGCAGGATTCTCAGAGAACTTTTCTTATAACATCCACCAGTATCAGTCACTGCCATCACATCTAACCACAACCCGGGTAGGGGGGGAATGTAATTCTGCAAGAGGCCTCTAGGATGCCATTAGGGTCCGGGGTTTCCATGACACCTACACAGTTCTTGGAAAAAGAGTAAAACTACCACAAGAACAATTTAGTGAATTTGAATTATTTAATTCCAAAGAAATGCAAGCTCATTTTAAAACTATTTGTTTCTGAAAGATAAAATGTTCTTCTCATATTTAAGGGAAAGTATACTAATTCAGTAGGTTATATAACAGGGCTTTTTTCCTATCGAGTACCTGAGTTTCTTCTCAGTCACTTAATTGATGCAAATTTCAGTTAATTACACCTTGATTAATTTATCCATTCTTATTGTGAATAAGTCATATTTCTCTAGAATTCATCTGTAGCTTTCATCTCCCAACGGGGAAGCAAAATTTCATTTGGACATTATTAATTTTCATTTGTACCATTCTTTGCTGATAACACATTTGTTTGTATTATAAAGGATGTTTTCTGAAGTTTTCCAGTTTCACATTAGTAGCTTTTAGCTTTTTTAAACACAGAGAAGCTTGATGATTTTTAAAACAAGCACTAGAGTAAAAATGGAGTATTTGAAATGGGAAAAAAATTGCTATGAATCTCACAATAAGAATGGATAAATTAATCAAGGTGTAATTTCACCTATAAGATCACCTCTATAAACATCCTTCTTGTTTTCTCCAGAAGTATTTTTTAAATAAATTACCTATTGTCAGACTTATATTTTAGTCCCTAAAAGTCTTTGGCAGATCTTACAGTTGTAATAAATAACAATCAGAATATACTGCTAAAAATAACCAACCACAAGTTTAACTGTTTAACTAATAGACTCCAATTTGGAGCAATGAGAACAAACAACCTAAAACTGCAAAAAAAAAAGACTAATGCTTGTTTTCATGGGTTTGAAGTTGAGCAAACTTAAGGATAATTTTATGGTATTTATTATTACTTTGGCAGAAGCAGTTTATTTTTTGTGCACTGATGATAATCAGCTTATTCATGCTTAATTTCTATGATTCTATTTAGAATTTACTTTTAGAAGAATAAATACATTCTCTTTATAAAAGCCTAAATTTTATTGTTTAACATTGAGCACTCTTCAAAACCTACATGAAATATAGAGTCTTAGGGATTCCACTGCAAAGAAAAAACTTGAAAGCATCCAGAGAGAAATGATGCTTTCCTTATAGGAGAACACAATTTGGAATGACAGTTGATTTCTTATCAGAAATCATGAAGGCCAAAAGAAAGTGGCGCACTATTTTTCATGTGTTGAAAGAAAACCTGTCAGTTGCAACATCTGTATCCACTAAAATTGTTTTTCTAAATAAATAAATAAATACAGATAAATAAATAGATGATAGCTAGATAGATGATAGATGATAGATAGATAAAACTGTTTTTCAGTACTTAAGATTCCTTCTTGGGTGAAAGGAAACTAAAAGAATGTAGTTCTACCAGACCCACACTTAAAAATTTGCTGGAGGAAGTTCTTCAAATGAAAACTAATGACAAAAGAAAAAAATCTTAGAGTATCATATAGGAATAAGAGCTCTTGGTAGATGACGTCAGTGAAACCAATTGAATCCGAAATTTTCTTTATGAGATTTTAAATGACAAATTAAATTTCTTTAATGGTTATAGGGCTATTCATATTGTCGATTTCACCTTTATTGAGTTTCTTTTTTTATTTTATTATGTTATGTTAATCACCATACATTGCATCATTAGTTTTTGATGGAGTGTTCCATGATTCATTGTTTGTGCATAACACCCAGTGCTCCACGCAGAATGTGCCCTCTTTAATACCCATCACCAGGCTAACCCATCCCCCACCCCCTCCCCTCTAGAACCCTCAGTTTGTTTCTCAGAGTGCATAGTCTCTCATGGTTCGTCTCTCCCTCCGATTTCCCTCCCTTCATTTTTCCCTACCTACTACAGTTTGTGGATTTTGAGAAAATTGTCCCTTTTTTCTAAGCTCTCAAATTGATGATTATAAAATTGTTCCCATTATTCCCTTATTCTCTGTGACGGCTGAAGGATTTGCAGTTATATCTCCCATTCCATTCCTGATATAGGTCGTTTGTGTGTCTCTCTTAATTTTTGTCAGTCTTACAGAGGCTTCTCAAATTTATTAATTTTTATTATAAGAATTAGGTTTTTGTTTTATCAATTTTCTTATTTTCTTTTTTCTTATCTTCAATTGTATTTATTTCAGCTATCTTTATTATTTCCTTTCTTCTGTTTGCCTTGGATTTATTTGCTCTTCTTTTCCTAGTTTTTTCTGTGTGTGTGTGTTTTTTGTTTTTTGTTTTTGTTTTTGTTTTGAGGTAGGAACTTAGATGACTAATAGAAAGCTTTACTTATTTTTATTGTAAGCATTTAATTTTTTTATTTTTTTAAAGATTTTATTTATTTATTTGACAGAGAGAGACACAGCAAGAGAGGGAACACAAGCAGGGGGAGTGGGAGAGGGAGAAGCAGGCCTCCTGCCGAGCAGGGAGCCCAATGTGGGGCTTGATCCCAGGACCCTGGGATCATGACCTGAGCTGAAGGCAGATGCTTAACAGCTGAGCCACCCAGGCACCCCTTTACCGTAAGCATTTAGTGCTATGGGTTTCCCTCTCCGAACCACTTTGGTTGCATTCCACATTTCATTTTCATTTTTGTTCACCCTGCCTCATAGGCAGATCATGTCTTGGTAAGAAACAGGTAAGTTGGATCTGTTGAGAAAGAATCAAAAAAGTACAATTGCTTATAAAATATCTTGGAACCAATTTACTTAGAATACTTCCAAGCCACACATAAAGATGGGCCTAAAAGGACATTTATGGTTTAGAAATAGATGTATTTTTTAAAAGAAAAAGAAGTTAATAATTAAGATATTTCATTGCCACCAGCCTACCTCCATACATATGCCCTATACATTACACCAGCATATATAAAGTGAGATTTTAATCAACTACATTAAAATCATTTGGGATACCAGTTTTAAAATGCTGAGACCTAGTTATTTCCAGACTTGCAGAACTTGATTTTGTGCTTTTGCTCTAAGTTGTCTGATGGCGAGTGTGGATTCGGGAATTTGTGTGAAACAAACCCAGCTAGAACCAACCTTGAGAACCAACCTCAGATTCATTGCTGTTTTGTTTTTTGCTCTGATGATTCCTTATCAGTATACTTCTTTTCTAAAAAATCAGGTTGCATGCTTAGACCTATTATTTGTATTTACCTACAGCTGCATATTTCACATGCTCACTTGCCTATAAAGTTGCACTAATAATTTTTAGGAAGAAGTTAAAAAAGGGAAGAGAGGGAAATCTTTGTTCTGAAATTTTCAGGCATTGAATGCCTCTCATCTCTCTCCACTCTCCTCACAGAAATAAACAAGCAAAGGGAAATAAAAAAGTCTCTCTCGGCTGTTGCTAACAGATTCTGCCATGAAGTTTCTATTTCAGTAGCTATTTGTCACACACTGATATAGATACTTTCTAGTATGAGCTCCAAATATGTATTCCCCAACATCCTTGAAGTTGTGAGCATACCTAAATCTTGTTTCCTGGTTATGTGCATTAGGCAACAGTGCGTCCAGTGAATTTTGAGGTTATTTATAAAGAGGCATGTATTAGAGGGATGTCCACTGCTCCCTGCACTACTTGGATGGCTGATGGAGGTGAAGTGGAAAGTGGTTAGAATCTAATATTTGCTTCCATTCAATCATTCAGCAAATCGTCTTGAGTGTCTACAGTGTGCCTGGGAATATATTAAGGACTAGAGATGAAAGAAAAATAAAATACTGCTGTCCTTAAGGATCTGGCAAGTTTTATTGAAGAGACAAACAGGAAGACAAGTAAAATACGGTGTAGAAATATGAAGGAACAATTGGTGTTAAGGGACTAAAAAGAGAGACAGGAGCAACAGCTGGAGATTGGAGTATAACTTGGTGGAGTGATCATAAATAAGCAAGAGAGCCTTGGGGTCTGGACACACAGCAATCATGTGCACATGATGCTAAATAGTTTACACTTTATCTCAAGGTTAACAGGAGCAATCTGAGGAGCACTGTGATCTTATTTGCATATTTGCTAAGGTGTGGAGGCTGAAGTAACAGAGACCAGTGAGGAGGATGTAGCAGCAAGGACAAGAGATGAGGCTGACAGTTATTAGCTATGTTTGGGAAGAAGGAGATAAACTCAGAGACAGATAGACACAGTGCAATAAAAGAGAGAAAGGAGTCCAGATGAGAAAACAGTCTGGGAATTTGTGGCATTGAAGTCTAAGAAAATTTGAGTGCATTTAAACAAAAGAAAAAGGAAATAAGTTTGAGAAAACAGCAAAAGACCTATTACGATCCAGGCTTTTCATTCTTTTATTCAAACTGGATAGCCTCAAGGTAGCAGCCATTAAGTTACTAAAGATAAATGCTGGGCAAGGATGCAAAGAAGATGCAGATTTTAGACATATGGTTATATAAGTATTTATATATGGTTACTGGCACCAGGAACTGACTGGAATCAAATAGATCAGAAGCTCATTAAGTTCTGAAGAGAATTATATTGTCAAAGGAATTATAGTCCACTTTCTAACATTCTGACTATTTAAAAAAATCTATAGCATCCAGGGGCACCTGGGTGGCTCAGTAGGTTAAGCATCTGACTTCAGCTCAGGTCATGATCTCAGGGTCCTGGGATCAAGCCCACATTGAGCCCCAAGTGGAGCCCCATGTGGAGCCCTGTGTGAACCCCACCTCAAACCCCATGCCCAGCCACCTCAGGCTCCCTGCTCAGTGGGGCATCTACTTGTCCCTCTCCCTCTCCCTCTGTCCCTCCCCCTGCTCATGCTCTCTCTCTCTCTCAGATAAATAAATAAGGTCTTGAAAAAAAAAATCTAGAGCATTCAAGACCCATTTCAAATGTACGCAAAGAAAACTCACTCCCCTCCCTGAAGGACAGAGCTAGGGTTCATGAAAACAATGGAGAAAGATATATTTTCAAATAACTGAAACAATCAGAGAATGCTCCCTCCTGCCAGCACAGGGACCAAATGCTTATCCCCTAAAGACCCCACCAATTCTGAGGAACTGCTGAAAATCTCATCTCTTTTTAATTGGAAGTTTTTAATGACAGTTATCCAGTTCTTATAAACCGTAATACATTGGTGAGATTTGGGGGAAACTTTAGATCATAGGTGGATCAAATCACTTTCTGACTTAGTGGTAGAAAGTACTGCATGTTCTCCTAGAGATCTTGGACCGTCACCGAATACAGTTACTAAATGGTGGTATTTTAGGTTTTCTCCCTGGTGGAGGAGTAAGTGTACTCTCTACATGGAACAAAGAATGAAGTGGATATTTGGTGGCCCCAGCATAGACTGGCAGGGGCTGCTGGTGTTACAGCAAGCTCATTTCCTGCTCTAATTCATGGATTGAGCAAACCTTCATTTGCCGACTATTTTCTCTTCCACTTTATCTTATGTAAAAGCTGGTAGGGCCACAAAGTGGAAAGCATATTGTCCTTGATTGCAAGGAGCTGAAACTCTCTGCAATCTACCTGACTGAAGTCCAGACTGTATGTTATAGGTACTAACCTCTCCTGATAAATGCATTCCTTTTTAGCAGCTTTTTGATCTTCAACAGCTAGATGTTTGGTTTCAAGACAAATTTATATACAAACGTCAGTTATTGTATTTTTATTTTCTATTACAGATTTCACTGATATGTTTGGTTAATCAATATTCAGATTTTCCTAGAAGAAAAGACATTGAAGAATGAGATTAATGATTTTCACATAATTATACATTAAATATCTAATTTGCCATTAATTTCAAGAGTAAGAATTAGCCAAATTAATATATTCCTTTAATTACATTAGTTAATTAAATTTCACAGTTTAAAATGATAATTAGTACATTATTCATGTAATAGCCTTTGAAAATCGCTCTTTTTAGATCAGAGGAAGAAGTATGGTATAGTTAAAAGGAAAAATTAAGGATGGTCTTCATTCTTGCTTGTTACTTGCAAATTTTGCAACTATAAACAAGTAATTCCTCTCTCAGCACCTGGTGATTACGTATGTGAAAAATGGAACTACAAATACCTATTTTTCAGTGGTTTTATAAGGTTTAGATAATTTCATCAATGAAAAACTCTTAGCCTGATAGCCATTCAACAGAAAGTATCCCAGTAATGGTTACAATTATAAATCATATTTATTTTTATAAAACCTAGCACCCCAAAGTCAGACGCAGCAATGTTGACAAGTATGAAGTTACAGATAACAATCTATTTGCTTAAAACGTGAGCTTTTGAGATAGGATGAGAATGATTCACTCAGAATCAGTTCTACCTATGATATGACAGTCTACATTTTAGTCCTAATACTCTTCACTAATTTGTATCCATTAAATAATTTATTTGTTTTACAATAATATTGAACATTTCTATGTGTACTAAGGATTTTAGTCAGACTTTGAACATACATTTGGGAGTCATCTGCCTAGAAGTGATGACCATTAAAAAAGAGAAAGGATGGGATCACTGAAGCAAGAAATGTAGAGAGAGGAAAACAAAATAAAAATAGGACATTTAGAGCCTAGTAATGAAAACAGGATGAGAGGCGTTGAGGAAGTAGGAAAAGTACAAAATAATACATTCTTACTAAAGCCAGATGAGCTTTAAAAGATTGGAATAAGCAATGATATCAAATATGGCAGAGATTTTATGAAGCATAAGAAGAAAAATATCAAGAAGGCTAGTTGTATGAATGTTTCACAAATAAAATGACCTTTGTGAATAACAAGAAAAATACTTTTAAAAATGCGATACATATTATGTTTTTCAGAACTTCTACTTTATCCTGGAATTTCCCTAACTACTCCAGACCACATCAAGAAGTTCCATTTCATTAAGGGTTTGTACTATTTATTATAATATAAGCATATACTCCTTTCTCAGGATATTACAAACTTGGACTTCTTCTTGACTCTTCTATTTTCTCATCACTTGCACATGTATTGATTATTAATCTATTAATTATTAATTTACAATTGATGGAGTCATTTGACCCGTGGATATTTGGTGAAATCTGCACATATTTCAATTGTATTTATGAAATAAGGGTGATTTCTTTTTTGCTAAGGCCTTTATAAGCAACTTTTATAATCTTTTTCCTTTCCTTTTTTCTTTCACACACCACCATAGAACCCTTTATTTTTTCCTTACCAAAAATAAGACAAACAAGCAAACCAAAAAACATTTCCCCATTTATAGTTAAGAAGAGCCACCAATTAATAATTAACATTATATTCATGTGAACATTGAAACTCTTGAATTCATATTTAACCTTTATCAAATGTATATAAAAAGCAAAAACAAAAAAAAACCCTAAACATACAAGAAGTATTTTCTAACCCATATTCTTTCTTCCTCCAATTTCTACTCCTAAGATGCAACTACTATGAATGCCATTTAGTTGCTTGTTATACTATTTACCTCATATTTGTAGATAACATGCTATGTTGCTATTTATTGGGGTGGTGGGGGGTTGTTGTTGTTTGTCTTTTTTTTAAGATTTTATTTATTTATTTGACAGAGAGAGAGCACAAGCAGGGGGAACTGCAGGCAGAGGGAGAGGGAGAAACAGGCTCCCTGCTGAGCAAGGAGCCCGATGCGGGGCTCCATCCCAGGATCCCAGGATCATGACCTGAGCTGAAAGCAGACGCTTAACCAACTGAACCACCCAGGTGCCCATTGTTTATCTTTTTTTAAAAAAAAATAGTTGTTGTCTTAGTACTCACTATTATAGAAGATGAGAATTTAGCTTTCTTTTTTTTTTTTTTAAAGATTTTATTTATCTATTTGACAGAGAGAGAGAGTGGCAGACAGAGGGAGAGTGAGAAGAAGGCTCCCCACTGAGCAGGAAGCCGACGTGGGGCTTGATCCCGGGACCCTGGGATCATGACCTGATCTGAAGGCAGACGCTTAACCGACTGAGCCACTCAGGTGCCCTTTAGCTTTCTTATAGTGCCACTCTTAGACCCAGGAGTGATGTCCTTGCCTTGACCCTGTACCTCAGTGGACCTCATGTTTTGGAGTACCTTCCTCAAAATTGTCTAAATGATTTTCCTCTGCCAACCACTCATCTGAGCCTGCAAGGCCTTCCAGGTGGGGCACCTTAAACCAGGACCAGGTCTCAAGTGAACACAGGTCTCAGTTTCTCCTCTTCAGGGTTCTTGCTTACCTACATTTGTTTCTGGGGTCAATCAAATGCCCCAAAGGTTCAGGACTCATGTCTATAAAGTTATCCCAGGCCCCTAAAGCTGGACTTAGTAGTGCAAGGTTGTCCAGCAGTATAGATCATTCTTGTTAGCTGAAGTGGTATTGCTTTCTGGATTGTGGGACTTTGGACTAGTAGACTAGTCTGACAAAGTGATTTTTAATGACCTTCAGGGTTCTGGACTACCAATACCCTAGAACCCTAAACCTAAGGATTGAAGGCAAACGTGGCCTTGAGCTGGAGGGGGTGGTTTGCATTTATTAGCTCTCCCTTGTCTTTGCTTGAACCCTAGTGCTACCGCTGGTTTACAACTCCTGATAGTGACGGGCATGACTGCACACATTCTTTATCCTGTGGACTCCAGCACTGACACACAGGGAGGTTATTCCACACCCTCTTTATGCTCTGCATCGTGGGTCAGACCATTCATTAGAAGTGGCCATGCCTATATCTTCTGAGTGTATTCAGGAATGCTGCTTGGCAATTTCAGCAGGCCCTTCTGATCAATTTCTTCTCATGCCTCCAAATAGGATGGTACTGTTGTGCTATCAAGCGTTGGTCATAGATTTGCTAAAAAGGAAAAAAAAAAAAGACAATTATTGCACCAAGAGGACCACTTCTTTCACATTTCCTTTGCCCATTGTCCCCACTGATGGTAGCATGGAAGGCAATGGTGCCTCAAAACTGAAAGAGATTGTATTCTAGGAATGTAGTAACTGTGGCCTAAAGTGTTCAAAAGGAGAAGGCCAAGAACTGAAAACAGTCTAACTTTATTCCGCTCTCAAGTTAGTAAGTTAGTCTGCTACTATCTCAAGGATAATGACATACAAAACTCTTGGTTCAGAGATTAAAGTCCTTATTACTCACAACATAGCAAGAAGTGTGAGTAAATGCATATTTATGCCAATTCCCTGGCTGATCCCCAATTCCTACAGGATGTATAAAGAAGACCAGGGGACACCTGCATACACAGGGACTGCAGACCTTTTGTAATGGGCAGTAAGTATCCAGGCCCTTTGTTCTCAAGGGAAACAATATTTCTATTTCACAAGAGAGCTGAGTAGTGTGTTCTATATCTTTGCTATAAAATTCCAAACAGTAAATTTGATATAAACAGAGGACAAATTTTTATTTATGTTTTCTTTTTGGGTGAGACTTGCATATGTGGTCAGCATTAAACACAGTCAATAGTAATCTTCGGGAGAGTGATTACACATCAGTATTCACTGCCAGAGACATAGACGACATAGTATCATGAGTAAAAATGCGATCAGCGTTAAACAATTGGTATTAAGGACATGTAGATGCAAGAAGGTTTACATTTTTGCAGTAAAAACAGCTCCCAAGGAGTGATAGTATTGCAAATAATAACAGTGTTGCACCGTTTTCTTGTGTTGCAACAATGAAATTAGCCAGCAGGGACACAACTGAAATTAGACAAGAGTGGAACATTTGACAATAAAGAAAACAGAGATGGTTCCTGGACCTGAGCAGAAATTACATGGAAAATGTGAAGACTCTTCGTGTGCACCAATTACACATTAAACAGTACATAGGTATTCATTATGTAAATATTCATAGACTATAGCATATGGTCCATGAATTGTATATGCATTATTGTTTTATTCAGCCAAAATTAATTTAAGTGCACACATATTTTTATCATACTTACTATATTTTGTTCCCACATATTGAGCCTTCCGTTTCAATGCTTTTTCTTCTGTCTGAAGAATATCTTTTAATATCTTCTTTATTATGATCTCTTGGTGACAAAGTCTCTTTTTTTATTTATTTGAAGTTGTATTCATTTAACCTTCATTCTTGAAAAGCATATTTTTGCTGAGCTGAAGATCTGAGATTGGCAGCCATTTTCTTCGGCCCTTTAAAGTTCTTACAGTATATTCTGACTTCTGTTGTGTTTGTGGTGAAATAAGCCATTGGTATAAGTTATTTCTTCCTTGAAGGTAATCTCTATCTTTGGTTGCTCATAGAATTATTTTGTCTCTGATTTTCAGCAATTCTTAATATGGTGCCTAGGTGTAGCTATATTTTACATTATTTTTCATAGGGGTCTCATTGATTTTGGAATCTGTGGCTCGATGTCTTTCATTGATTTTGAACTTTATCAAATTATATATCTTAAGATTTAACTTCTGCCCACTTCTCTCTTCTTGCACATCAGTAAGTATATGTAAAGACTTCTCCTAAATCTTTTCTGTCTGTTACTTCGTTTTACACCATTCTTTAGCTTCTTGCACTATTCTAGATATTTTGTTCGGGTCTAGTCTTGTTCATTTTCTTTTATTGTGCCTAATATAAACTGAAATACATTATTTGAGTTGTTAGGTTCAATTATTTGATTTCAGTTATAAAATTTTCTTTTTTCCATACTTTTTTTTTTTTTTAGTTTAGAGTTATTTTCTCAATACAGAATATTGTCCTTTATATCATTTGACAAAATGATCAGCGTAGTTTTAATGCCTGGCAATAATCCCAATATTGCATTTCCCTGTGTTATCCATCTCTATTTGTTATTTTTGTTGGTTTTTATTTATGTCTGTAGCCTCATTGTGGTACTGGTTATTTTTAATTTAGGTGGGATATTATATCCCAGCATTGTAGGAATAATTGAGTCCAAGGATGATACTATCTTCCTCCAAGGAGAATTTACAGTGATTGTGATAGATGATTCTCATGGCTTTCTCCATGCCCCTCTGTCTGCCCCTTCTCAGTCCCACTTACTACTTTCTAATTCAAGACAAGAGAGGAAGGAGAAGATATATATATATATATATATATATATATATATACACACACACACACACACACACACACACACACGCACACACACACACACACGCACACACACACACATATGCTTCTTTAACTAAGAACAACCCTGCCCAGGAAAATCTCTTAAAAAGAAAGAAAACTAGTGTAAAGAAAGTTCTAAGCTTCTAAATAATGGAAAGATTTTTTAAATTTTTAAAAACTGGAAGAGGCAATAAAACTATTTATTGATCAAAGAGGTTAGAAATTGAAAATGCCCAGTAATGCAATTGCCCCAGGGTAGTTCTATTTTCAATTTTTTGAGGAAGCTCCATACTGTTTCACAGAATGGCTGCACCAGCTTGCATTCCCACCAACAGTGTACGAGGGTTCTTCTTTCTCCCCTCATCCCCACCAATACCTGTTGTTTCCTGTGTTGTTCATTTTAGCCATTCTGACAGGTGTGAGGTGATATCTCATTGCAGTTTTGATTTGTATCTCCCTGATGATGAATGGTTGAGTATCTTTTCATGTGTCTGTTAACCATCTAGATGTCTTCTTTGGAAAAATGTCTATTCATGTCTTCTGCCCATTTCTTAACTGGATTATGTGTTTTTTGGGGTGTTGAGTTTGATATATTCTTTATAGATTTTGGATAGTGACCCATTATCAGATATGTCATTTACAAATATCTTCTCTCATTCCAAAGTTTGCCTTTAGTTTTGTTGACTGATTCCTTTGCTGTGCAGAAGATTTTTATTTTGAAGTCCTAATAGTTCATTTTTGCTTGTTTTCCTTGCCTCCAGTAATGTGTCTAGTAAGAAGTTGCTATGGCCCAAGTGAAAGAGGTTGCTGCCTGTGTTCTTCTCTAGGATTCTAATTGTTTTCTGTCTCATGTTTAGGTCTCTCATCCATTTTGAATTTGTGTTTGTATATTGTGTAAGAAAGCGGTTCAGTTTAATTTTTTTTCGTGATACTGTCCAGTTTTCCCAACAGCATTTGTTGAAGAGACTGTCTTTTTTCCATTGGATATTCTTTCCTGCTTTGTTGAAGATTAGTTGACCACATAGTTGTGGGTTCATTTCTGGGTTTTCTATTCTGTTCCATTGATCTGTGTGTCTGTTTTGTGCCAGTACCATACTGTCTTGATTACTGCAGCTTTGTTACATAACTTAAAGTCCAGATTTGTGATGCCTCCAGCTTTGTTTTTCTTTTTCAAGATTGCTTTGACTATTTGGTGTGTTTTGTGGTTCCATACAAATTTTAGGATTGTTTGTTCCAAAGGATACAAAAATACTGATTCAAAGGGATACATGCACCCGATGTTTATAGCAGCATTATCAACAATAGCCAAATTATGGAAGCAGCCCAAATGTCCATCAACTGATGAATGGATAAGGAAGTATATATACCACAATATATATATAATATGTATAAATATTTTATATATTTTAAATATATTCTATTTTATATATTTATATGTTATAAATATATATACATATAAAATATAGTATCACTCGGCCATAAAAAAGAATGAAATCTTGGTGTTTGCAACAATGTGGATGGAGCTAGAGTGTATTATGCAAAATAAGTCAGTCAGAGAAAGACAAAAAACATATGATTTCATTCAGATGTGGAATTTAAGAAACAAAAGAGATGAACATAGGGGGAAAGAAAAGAAGAGAGGGGCAAACCATAAAACAGACTCTTAACTATAGAGAACAAACTGAGGGTTGCTGGAGGGGAGCTGGGGTGGGGGACGATGGGCTAAATAAATGATGGATATTAAGGAGGGCACTTGTGATGAGCATTAGGTGATATATATATAAGTGATGAATCATTAAAGTCTACTCCTGAAACTAATATTACACTCTATGTTATCTAACTGGAATTTAAATAGAAACTTAAAACACAAACACAAAAGATAATATCTAGATGAAAATATTTTTTTTTAAAAAGCAGCAAATAAAAATTGGGGGCATCTGGGTGGCTCAGTGGCTTATGTGTCTGCCTTTGGCTCAGGTCATGATCCCAAAGTCCTGGGATAGAGCCCACAGTGGGCTCCCTGCTCAGTGGGGAGCCTGCTTCTTCCTCTGCCTCTGCCCCTCCCCACCGCTCATGCTCTCTCTCACTATCTCTCGCTATCTCTCTCTCACTCTCTCTCTCAAATAAATGAGTAAAATCTTTAAAAAGAAGTGAAAACAATCAATAACCTTAAAAAAGATAAAGTAAAAACACAAAATTTTATGAGAGAAATAAGTTCTTGTGTTTTATATATCAACAAATATGACCTCTACATATACACATGTCTATATTGCAAAAAAGTCATAATTTCATTATAAACTGGGAAAATCCACATAGAATGTCATATTTTAATACACATTTCAGAACGTGATATATAAATATAGCAAGGTTATGTGAGATTTCATCTAGTTAATTTAAAACCTATATAATATTCTGTAGATACAAGAGAAAATTCCCATGTAGTTGAAATAATATATTTGATTACAAATTAAGTTTCAACTCTTTAATATATCTGTATAATATAATCTATATTCCTTTAACCACAATCAAATTAAAGCATCGTAATATATTATTGCTAGCAAATATTCTTTGCCCTTCAGAAGGGATGATACCTACTGACTCCTTAATTCCAAATTTTGCTATTTGATTTGTTTTGGGGAATTATGTGCAAACAGAATTGATATATGACATTACAAATTTTGAGGGTTTTTTCCTAGCTTTGTTGGTATATAATTGACATAAAATATCATGTAAGCTTACGGAGTACATTGTAATGATTTGATACACATGTATATTGCAAAATGATGACCCCAATAAGGTTAGATAACACACCGATCACCTTACAAAATTACTTTTTTAGTGTGTAGTGTTTAGTCTCACACAAAAACAGTAGTCTCTAACCTCTTAATTGTTGGCTTTCTCTTTTTGGTAGAAGTAGGCATGAATTCCTGTCCTCAGTAATCAAGGAATTTAAAAAAGAGACACTTATCCCAGAATCTAGCAGATATTTAAGAAACATAATATTCACTTCCTATAAAAATCTAATATTTTTTAAAGAAGAAGATAAATTTCCAATACCACAATTTCTTCTACATTTCAACAGATAATTGTTTTTAACCACTTTGCAGAAGGCATATCAAACTCAACAGCAAAATACATGCCATTTATTGACCTCAATAGAGTAATAAAAGTCAGACAAATATTTTGCTCCCAAGCACTCATATTTATTTACATAAATTTCTGGTTCTTTCTTATCTACAGGAGGAAAAAAAGACCAGAAAATCAAATATCTCTTGAAGAGATAGATGTTTACCAGTTTTGCTTTTTTTCCTATTAATCTATGTTATCAGGGTTTTAGGCAATTATGTAAAATAGTGCCAACAGTTTCCTAGTTACAATATGTTCTGTTTTGTAAACCATGAATATTTGCTACACTCTATCAAACTGTAAACTGAAAACAAAACAAAAAACAATATGATTTGAAAGTAAGAAGTACCAAAAATGTTGGGTAGTTCCTCAAAGCACAAATAGTATGACTTACATTGCTTCATGAATTAAAGATAATTTACTGATAGATATCAACAATTTAAGTAGTTTTAAAAGTGCCACATCCAGGTTTAAAGGGAGTATTTACTGACTAGTAAATAAATACTTTAATTTAAAGAATTTAAAGAAAGTAAAGGAGAGAAATATAGGCACACATGAAAACAATTCATGTCACTGTTCAGCATCAATACATATATTTTAAATAATCAATTAACTAGTAATTAACAAAGGTACTGATCCAGTTTAGCTGTTCTTGCAAGTCAATTTTAGGAATACTAACAACCTCAATTAAGTTTTTTTCAAATAATTAAAGGATTAACTAAGAACTAATAACACCCTTTCAATTTATTTCACTCACCAGGGGGAATGGGTCATAGTTGTTTAAAAAGACTTATCATTAGACTCTCTTCTTGCTTCATCTATTTACAAACATATAGAGAATAAAAAATTTCATCACAAAGCTTATAAAGTAAAAGAAATTCATGAATTATAATATGTTCATTGGACCCTGGATAAAGGAAAAGTACTAAACTATTTAAAAATAGAATTCTTACAAGTGTAGAGCTGTTTATTCTTAAATAAGTTAAAAGTTTTTAGAGGGAAAAAAAATTGCCAAAGAGAGTGATAACCATAAAGAATCTTAGGTTACAGACTCAGAATTATGGTGTATATGGTTAATACTACCAGAGGGAAAGAATTATGAACATGGGATACAAAAACTCTTCTTATTAAAGAAGGGCTCTTTACTGTGATTAGGTGGTATTTTACCATATTCTTCAAAATATTCCCCATTTCCCATCTTGGGTATTGGCTTCTCAAATAGCTTGATACTGATGTCTAGATAGGTATTATATACATTTTAATTAATGGCATGAAGTAATTATTTCACTAATTAAAGGGGACGCATTATCTTTTATTATCTGTTTGACATTTCTTCTTTTGCTAGTGTCCTTTTACTTATTTTTCTATATTTTCTTTTATCATGTGATGATTTGCCTTAGTTCTAGTCCAAGATTAACTATTGAAGTAGTTATATTAATGATTGTACAAATATTTATTTTATTCTGGTATGGAATTGACTACAGTGAAAAATCAATGATTTTGCTTCAGTATAGCAAGAGAAAGGAAATCTATCAAGTAACTAAATATTAGTAACTTTCTGGGATAACAGGGACTATAAATAGAAAATAAGGTTTACAATAAATGTCCAGGTAAAAAATGTTAAGTATTAAAGTATTTTATATTGCCCAAACTTGTCATCTTGCAAATAACTAGGATATATTCATTGTCAACATGGATATGAGCAAGTAGGAAACTTTGAAATTAGGCATTTTATCTTACAGTGGAAAGGTGGGGGGGTAGAAAGTGAACTAAAAGTAAAACATATACAAATATGTGAAAGAAATTCACATTCTATTCATTAAATAGAATAATATGAAAAGAAATTGTAGGAATTATGAAAATCAAAAGACAATAAACAATGCAAGATGTCAAATGTTGAATCTTAGAGAAATATAGCATGAATTTTAATAGTAAACTCTTTATTTTAAATTAAATATTTCACTAGACCTAAAAGACTGGAGTTCAAAAATAAATATAACAATTTTCCTGTGAAAATATTTATAATGAAAACTTGATATGTTTGTCTTAATATGTATGCAAATACGTAAAAGCATGTACCAAAGAAAATAAAAATATGTAATAGACACATGAAATAGAAAAATATAATCCAAGTTTTTTTATAATATTCCAGAGATTATAAGAAACATGGATACTACATCATTCCTTGAGGAGATTGATACTGAGAGCGACTGATAAATTTTTTTCTCTATAATCTATATCTGAGGAATTTGAGTTAAAAATTAACGTATACATGGACTATATATGTCTGAACATATGATAGATGTTAGATTAGACATCATATAGATAGGTTATAAAGATGATGGCTTTATAAATAGATAGATGGATAGATGATAAGGTGACAGCATTCTGATGTAATTTTATACTTGAAAGCCATAATTTCAATAGGACATGTGACCAGTAATGATGTGGTGATGTTCAACACTTCAGGTTAATTCATTTACTCATTGGATTGTTAAAAATGATATACTGGTCAATAACTGATAGTTTTTGATTATTTTCACAGGAATTTCAGTACAAGATAATTGTATCAACTGAGCTATTTACCCAAAAGAAAAATTTAGATCATTGGACCAAATTCTAATCGCCTTAATTACTAACACAATTTCTTTTTGAACTCATATCATTTTTTCTAACTTGAAATCAAATAAATTCTGATAGCACTAAGTACACAGAGTTTTAGAACAGGATGTAAGTTTAAAGATTTTCTAGCTATATATAAGACTGTTATCTAAACAAGGGCCACTAAATTTCTGAGTAGTCAAATGAAATGCGAGTTGTCATAAAGTGTATCTGTTGAGGCTAATTACCATAATGTCCTAGGCACTAGTAAATGTGGGAAACAAACCAAAAAAATCATGAACACAACACTCAATATTCACATATATTAGAGATAACTATGAATATATACCCTAAATCACTATACAGTCCTCTAATAATTTAAGTTCTTATAGCATGACCAAAGTCCATGGAATTAATTGATTCATTGTTTAAACAGTCATTCATTCACTTCATACCAGGTACTTGGTACTAGGACAGATGGTGTAATTAATCTTATGGGACGAAAGGGGCTTTTCATGGGAGATGATGTTTTGCAAAATAAATAAATAAATAAACAAATAAGTCTAGAATTTTATCAACAGAAGTAATGGGAATGACATATGCTTTACAGAAGGAAGGGCAGGAGAGGGAGGGTATGAGAGTTTGTGGGAAAACTTAGGGGTAGGACATCTGTGGAGATCCTTAGGGAAATCATGTAGTCTGATGTGATTTTCATAGGGGGTTTCAGGAAAAAAGGCTTCAATTGAGCCATAAATATTAAAAGTTTTCAACCTAACCTGTATATTTCTGAAAACCACTGAAATAATTTACTATATAGTAAATAAAACCTCACTATAGTAATCTCATATATTCTAAAAGATTTTACAATAAATTTTATAAAATAGTCAAATTTTTAATTTTCTAAAATTAATTTTTAAAACTATCAAAGGAAAAATAGGTTTTAATTTGAACTCATCTCCTGCTCTAGAACTTTTTCATCCATATCACATCCTAGTTTTTGTAGTATGCACGCACACGTGTGCAAATATGTGTTTGTGCACGCTTGCTCTAACTGGATATGGTACTATTCGTGGAAATGTCTTCATTTCATTTTATGTTAGGTATCCAAGTTCTTCAATCACAGGTAAAATATTGCATAGAATTTATATAGCATTGGATTCTGGCCAGTTCTCTTTCTATAAGCTAGATCTAAGGATCAGAATCCTCTCTTCATTATGTCCTTCTTTTATTCTGGCTCCCATTATCTATCAGTACTTTAAGTAATGAGTTCTTAGAAATTAAAGGGCACAGTGATATTAAACAGTGTATTTGAATGTAAAGTATTTAAGGGTAAAACATGTACTGGGCATTTGTATGAGATGACCATCCAAATATAGGTGGTAAAGACTATACAAAAGCCAAACCAAAACTGCTATATAGCCATATTAATAAAATGTTGATCCTGAAGTACAAGACATTATGGGTAAATTAAGGTTTTCAATAAATCTGTATGGCCTTCTGTGCACTCACATCAAAGGCCTGCTTCTGTTGAAGTTTTTGGAAACATTGCTATCAATCAAGTTTTGAGGACCAAAGCTTTCTGTGCAAACTAATTCTTTTAAAATAACAAGGTGTATATAACCTCTACATCTTGGTTGGTTTGATGATGATAATATTATACAATATATTTTATTTTTTAAAGATTTTTATTTTTATTTATTTATTTGAGAGAGAGAGACAGAGAAAGAACATGAGGGGGGAGGGGCAAGGGAGAGGGACAAGCAGACTCCCCACTGAGCAAGGAGCAGACACAGGGCTCCATCCCAGGAGTCTGAGATCATGACCTGAGCTGAAGGCAGACACTTAATCGACTGAGTCACCCAGGAGCCCCTACAAAAGATATTTTAAAGGAAAAGCAAGAAGATAGACAAAGGACCTTGCTTAAAAAGGTGAATGTATACCTCTGAGAGTCTTTTGTATTATTCCTGGGAGTTAATCAAAGTCCTAGATTATACTCATATTGTTTTATGAGGAGTCAATTTTATATGACTAAGAAAACAAAACCTAAGTAATTTAACTGCTATACAGTGGAGAAATGTGATGAATTCTCATTATTTTGAAGATTTTATTCCAAAAAATTTTTTACTGTGGGCAAGACTTTATTTTTTTTTCATTTTCCTCCATTATCAGAATCATACAATTGTTTTGATAGAAAAATTAGAAGTACCTGCTCAGCATAAAATAATTCATAGAGTAGAAGAATAAGAGACTTAAGAAAGAACTTACTAATCTCTCTCAAAGAAGAGATAGTGAAAAGAGATATAAAAAATTACATACTTTCCTCCAAAGTCTCACAGTTATTAGTGGTCCAAAACATCAAACAAGGTGCCTAATGTTTAACAAGATTTAAAGATTCTTTTGATGGCAGGACACAATACCATGACACTTGGACAGAAGAAAGCAGAGCTCTTTGAGAGAAGGGATGAAACCAGGCCACATGGGGTTGCACCTGAGGACAGGGTTAGAGTAAGCTAGAGCTGTAGGGGATAGCTTATAGATAGCAAGCCATGTGTGGTTAGCTAGGTTTCATGGGCTTCCTATGGATTGGCTTATTTGAATAATGTTGCAGGTTCTGGGACATAGGGGTTGTTCATTGTTGTCAGGTTCTAGGCTCTGGGGATGATTAAGTTGGGTGCGTAATAGTCTGGTGTGTGATAGCATTATAAGGGAAGTCACTGGTGTGAGCTTAATCAGTGGTTCAAGTAGGAGAACTGACTGGACTCTAGCCAGGGCCTCCTACCTGAGTCAGGACAGCATTTTTTAAAAACCCAAAACATGATCCCCCCACACATGTCAGAATGGCTAAAATCAAAACACAAACACAACAGTGTTGGCAAGGATGTGGAGAAAAAGGAACCCTCACGCACTGTTGGTGGGAATGCAAACTGGTGCAGCCACTGTGCAAAACAGTATGGAGGTTCCTCAAAAAATGTAAAAATAGAGCTACCATATGATCCAGTAATTCCACTACTGGGTAATTACCCAAAGGCACTAATTAGAAAAGGTATGTGCACCCTTGTGTTTATTGCAGCATTGTGTACAATAGCCAAATTATGGGAGTAGCCCAAGTGTCCAAAGATAGGTGAATAAAGCGTGGTAGATATGCACAATGGAATATTACTCACCTATAAAAAAGGATGAAATCTTGCCGTTAGCAACCACATGATGGATCTAGAGAGCATAATGCTAAGTGAAATAACTTAGAGAGAGATAAATACCATATGATTTCACTCAAATGTGGAATTTAAGAAACAAAACAAAGAAAAAAAAAGAGACAAACAAACAAAAAAGACTTAAATATAGAGAACAAACTGCTGTCTACCAGGGGAGAGGTGGGTAGGGGGATGCGTGAAACAGGTGAAGGGCATTAAGAGTACACTTATCACAAGGAGCACTGAGTAATGTATACAAGTGTTGAATCACTATACTGTACTAAACTAATATAAAACTAATATAACACTATATGTTAACTATTATACTGGAATTTAAATTAAAAAATTAAAAAGACAAAATCTCCCCAAAAAATAATTTTAAAAACGATTATATTTACATTTCAGACAGCTCTCACTATTCCACAGGGATCCTCTCATCCAGTCTGGCATGAACACGACTCCTATAAAAGGTGAAGCTCAAAAATCTCAAGAACTTATAATTAGGGCACTAAAGAGTAGATCTGAATTAATGATTAAAATCATGTTCTCAAATATTAACATAACTGATTTTATAAATGTTAAAATCTTACTGTTCCTGGAAAAGGAAAATGTAGGAAATATTTATTTTCTTAAATGAGCACTCTCTTTTTTTAAAGATTTTATTTATTTATTTGTCAGAAAGAGAGAGATAGAGAGAGCACAAGCAGGGAGAGCAGGAGAGGGAGAAGCAGCCTCCCTGCTGAGCAGGGAGCCCGATGTGGGACTCGATCCCAGGACCCTGAGATCATGACCTGAGCCGAAGGCAGATGCTTAACCGACTGAACCACCCAGGTGCCCCTTAAATGAGCACTCTTAAGATCATAAACCATGGTTTTTTTAAATGTTTTGAGTTTGTGCTAAAAAAACAATAATGAGGAACTCATAATAATCATTGTAGCCACGTGGTTATAATTTTCTTAGCTACTTATGGTACAAATCATTTGTATGTTATAAAATATTAACATACATAATGTGAAATGGAAGAAAACTATATATATGTATATATTTATAAATTCTTGACTTCTGATGAAAAGTTTCCTATTTTTCATCTCTATAATTTTTAGTGTCTTGCTGAATATATATTAACTAATTACAAGAAAAACAAGATATAGGAAAATAGATGTATCTTTACTTATAACAGTTCTGGGTATTTGAGCTGATGCAATATAGCTTTTTTTTTTTTTTTCTTAAGGAGACGAGCGTTGTCTGACCTTAGCAGAGTAAGTCACAACAATTAGAAAAAAAAGTTTATATTTAAGATTCAGATGTCTACAATTCAATTACTTTTCTTTATTTGGATCAAGTGTCATAGGCTTGCTTCAAGATTATGAAAATGAACTTTGTCACAAACAACAATTTTAAGGAATAGTATCAGATTTGTGCTTTGTCTAATGTTTTAGGAACAGAGAATAATTTCTAATTCTTTCCTTACTCATATAACCAATAACAGACTCACTATCAGAACATTCGCATTCTACTGAGTGAGGATGACTTAACGGTTATAGCATATTCACCCATCAGAGACAGTGGACAGAACTATAATATATAGACATTGGGATATACAGGTGCATAGGACTATAAACGCCTGATCAAAGTTTGCATCTATAAACAATGAACATAGTTTAAGAAGTATCTATATCCAGTCCTGAGTCACACTTACTTAGTTAACATATTCCTCTACTAATAAGGCTCTAATACAGAGCAAACTCAGGGTTAAAGAAAATTATTATTTTTAGTGATGTTACTGATTTTTACATATATGTTGCTAATAAGCTTTCTTAAGCTAAAAAGAAATAAAGACTGCAACTTAAAATCATTAGAAACAATTATTTATGATACTGTAACAGTGGGTACATATCCTTATGTCTTTGCTGAAGACCAAAGAATCATAAGACGCAAAGAGCAAATCTTAATGTAAATTACTGACTTCAGTTAATGTATCTGTGTGGGCAAATTATTTCTAACAATTGTACCATAGTTATACAATAAGTTCATATTCAGGGAAGCTGTTTGTGTATTAGGGTGAGAGGTATATTACAACTCCATGTACTATCTGTTCAATTTTTCTGTAAATCCAGTACTATTTAAAAAAAAATATGTTAAATTAAAAAAAAAAGCAGAGCAAATTACTGAAGAACAAATGTGTGTAAGCTGGAAGGGAATGTTAAGTGTTGACTGTTCTAAAGTCCCAATGTTTTTGGAAGAAAAATGTTGCCAACTCCAAACAGGAAAAGTTGAAATAGGAAATGCTAATTCCTAATAATTTCCTAGATTTCTAAACATTTACCTACCCAAATCTCTGTCTTAGGACTTCACTTCTTTAACTCTACACACTCACTGTTCACATTGATTCAATCCAATTTTATTACTTTAAATTCCATCTCTGTACTTACAATTCCCAAATTTCTATCTCTAGCCAAATAGTTTGAGAGAAATCTTGGAGCACTCTTTGATTTTTCTCTATATTTAATGTCCCACAGTCAATCCATTTGCATTTCTCATTAGCTCTACGTTTAAATCTAAAACATTCTCACGCCCTGTATCACTAGTACCTTCAGCCAAGCCACCATCATTTGCCTCCCACTTCTGCCTGTTTTGGCACCAGCTTCACAGCACAGCAGCTAGGAGTTCTTTCCAAATCGAATATAGATCTTTTCATCCTCTTCTGAAATATCTCCCAGTTACTTCCCCATCTCACTCAGAGTAAAATCCAAATTTCCTTATAATCTCCTAAAAGTTTCAATTTGACCTCACCTTTCTCTCCAAATTCTCTGACTTCATTTCCCATAACTCTCCCATTCTCTCCCACTGCTCTGATCCACTATTATCCTTGCTTTTCCTAAAATATACCCAATTCAATCATGGCATAGCATTTTGGGTTTTTGTCTGTCTAGAATGCTTAATTTCCAAGGAACCACATGGTACCCTTTTTTCCTGCTTCAGGATCTGCTCAGTTGTTACCTGTTCGATGAGGTCATTACAGAATTATTTAAATAGCACCCTCCCTTTGACTCCCAACATCTCTTCCTTGCCTTATTTTCCTCTGTGGAATATATATATACATATGTATCACACATGCCTATTTACCCTCTGTATCCTCCTACTAGAATGAACACTCCATAAGAAAACATTATCATCTTTTTTTTAAAAATTTCTATATGCCCAGTTTCTAGAACAGTGCTTGTTGCATAGAAGGTACTTAACTATTTGTTGAATGAGTGAATCATTGAATAAGTGAGTGATAAACCAGTGGTAGTATGTCCTGGTTCCAAAGTAATGGTCTCTAAAATGATGTGCAAGAAACCAGTATTTTCAAAGCAATCCAGTGAATTTCAGGTTTCTATATGGTTTTCTCAAAAAAAAAAAAGGTTTTATTAAGATTTGAAAAACAATTCATGATGCTCTGTGTCTAGGTTTGAATTTCAGAATAACACAAAAAAACATACAGTTTATGGAGTGTCCTAAAGGAAATGTGGGAGTTGTACATTATTGAGGCAGATGACTCAGTTTTGGGGTTTGCTTTTGTTTTTTAACATTGAATGATAAGAAAGCTAAAGTCCATGTAATTTATTGTGAACTAAATATTTCTCATAAAATTGACTCATGGTTCGAAATTTCTGTGATAAAATCTTCAAATGAATATAATACTGAAAGCTAGCACTGAGTGTACAAATACAAATTACAATAAAACTGCGGAGAGATAATGCCTCTCTTGATCTTGGTGTATAATCTGCAATTGAAATTTGTTAAGTAAAATCAAAATGATCAAGAAAACCATTAGAAATGTAAGTTAACATTCCTCTTTTTTACTGTGAATCTCACCATATATGAGCACTTTTCTTTAACTATTCATTATTGATAAGGCAAATATAACTGCTTTATAAATAAATGTAACTAATAGGAAGCAAATCTACAGCATTTATTATGGTATGGTGGTCAAAACAATTTTTTGACCACTGTTTAAAAGAATTGTTTCTCACAATATGGGAAAGCTTGAGATCCCTTTTCCCCCCTTCTTACTCTCTGTTCTCTCACCCCTTTACCCCCAATTCATGCACCACCAGTATACCCAACATTTGAATTCATCAAGAGTTAATAGTGCTAATAGTGGGAGCAACTATGTTAATGAATTATGTGAAAAATCCTTTTGTAGAAAGATCAGCCATCTATGGGGTAAGGCAGTAGCTTCTGAGGGCTGATAATAGGGCTCTGATAAAATTCAGCAAATTTTGTTTGGTTTTGTTTCAAGTTTTTATTTAAATTCTAGTTAGTTAATATATAGTGTAATATTGGTTTCAGGAATAGAATATAGTGACTCATCATTTACATATAACACCCAGTGCTCATCACAAGTGCCCTCCTTAATACCCATTACCCATCCCCTGCCCACCTCCCCTCCAGCAACCCTCAGTGTGTTCTTTATAGTTGAGTCTTTTATGGTTTGCCTCCCTCTCTTTTTTCCCCCCCTTTCCTATGTTCATCTGTTTTGTTTCTTAAACTCCATGTATAAGTCATATGGTATTTGTCTTTCTCTGACTGACTTATTTCATTTAGCATAATACACTCTAGTTCCATCCACATCTTGCAAATGGCAAGATTTCATTCTTTCTTTCTTTTTTTTTGGCTGACTAGTATACCATTATATATATATATATATATATATATATATATATATATATATATATGTGTGTGTGTGTGTGTGTGTGTGTGTATATATATATATGTGTGTGTATATATATATATATATGTATATATGTATATATATACCACCTATTCTTTATCCATTCATCAGTTGATAGACACTTGGGCTATTATCATAACGACTATTTTTTATAATGTTGAGTTATAAACATCGGGGTGCATGTGCCCTTCAAATCAGTATTTTTGTATCCTTTGGGTAAATATCTAGTAGTGCAGTTTCTGGGTCCTGGGTAGTTCTATTTTCAACTTTTTGAGGAAGCTCCATACTCTTTCACAGAGTGGTTGCACCAGTTTGCATTTCCATCACCAGTGTAAGAGGGTTGCCCTTTCTCTGCATCCTCACCAACATCTGTTGTTTCCTGTGTTGTTCATTTTAGCCATTCTGACAGGTGTGAGATGATATCTCATTGTAGTTTTGTTTTGTAGTTCCCTGATAATGAGTGATGTTAAGCATCTTTTCCTGTGTCCATTAGCCATTTCGATGTCTTCTTTGGAAAAATGTCTATTCATGTCCTCTGCCCATCTCTTAATTGTATTATTTGTTTTTTGGGGTGTTGAGTCTTATAAGTTCTTTATAGATTTTGAATACTAACCCCTTATCAGATATGCCATTTGAAAATATCTTATCCCATCCCATAGATTGCTTTTTAGTTTTGTTGATTGTTTCCTTTGCTGTGCAGAAGCTTTTTACTTTACAGAGTCCCAATAGTTCACTTTTGCTTTTGTTTCCCTTGCCTTCGATGATGTGTCTAGTAAGAAGTTGCTATGGCCCAAGTCAAAGAGGTTGCTGCCATTTTGATGGTTTCCTGTCTCACATTTAGGTCTTTCATCCATTTTGAATTTATATTTGTATGTGCTGTAAGAAAGTGGTCCAGTTTCATTCTTTTGCTTGCTACTGTCCAGTTTTCCCAACTGCATTTGTTGAAGAGACTGTCTTTTACCCATTGGATATTCCTTCCTGCTTTGTTGAAGATTAGTTGACTATAGTTGTGGGTCCATTTCTGGGTTTACTATTCTGTTCCATTGATCTGTGTGTCTGTTTTGTGTAGGTACCATACTGTCTTGATCACTACAATTTTGTAATACAGCTTGAAGTGCAGAATTGTGATGTCTCCAGCTTTGCTATTCTTTTTCAAGATTGCTTTGACTATTCGGAGTCTTTTGTGGTTCCATACAATTTTATGATTATTTGTTCTAGTTCTGTGAAAAATGCTGGTAGTATTTTGATTGCATTAAATGTGTAGATTGCTTTGGGTAGTATAGACATTTTAACAATACTTGTTCTTCCATTCCATGAGCATGGGACATTTTTCCATCTCTTTGTGTCATCTGCAATTTCTTTCATAAGTGTTTATAGTTTTCAGAGTACAGATCTTTTACCTCTTTGGTTGGGTTTATTCCTAGGTATCTTATGGTTTTGGTACAATTGTAAATGGAGTCACTCCTTGATTTCTCTTTCTGCTTTTTCATTATTGGTGTATAGAAATGCAACAGATTTCTGTATGTTTGTTTTGTATCCTGCAACTTTGTTGAATTCATGTATCAGTTCTAGAAATTTTTTGGTAGAGTCTTTTGGGTTTTCTACAGTAAAGGGGAAATAATAAAGATTAGAGGAGAAAGAAATGATATAGAAACAAACAAACAAAAAAACAGTAGATCAGATCAATGAAACTAGGAGCTGGTTCTTTGGAAGATGTAATGAAATTGATAACCCCCTAGCCAGACTTATCAAAAAGAAAAGAGAAAGGACTCAAATAAATAAAATCATGGGGCACCTGGGTGGCTCAGATAGTTAAGCATCTGCCTTTGGCTCAGGTCATGATCTCCAGGTCCTGGAATCAAGCGCCAGGTCAGGCTCCCAGTTCTGCAAGGAATCTGCTTCTCCCTCCCCTCTGCCTCTCCCCATGCTTGTGCTCTCTCTGTCTCTCTCTCTCCCAAGTAAATAAATAAATCTTTGAAAAAAATAAAGAATAAATAAATAAAATCATGAATGAAAGAGGAGAGATCACAACCAACACCACAGAAATATAAACAATTTTAAGAGAATATTATGAATAATTATACACCAACAAATTGGGCAATCCGGAAGAAATGGATAAATTCATAGAAGCATATAAACTACCAAAACTGCAACAGGAAAAAATTAAAAATTTGAACAGACCCATAACCAGCAAAGAAATGGAATCTGAAATCAAAGATCTCCCAGCAAACAAAAGTCGAGGCAGGATGGCTTCCCAGGAGAATTCTACCAAACATTTAAAGAAAAGTTAATACCTATTTTTTTTTTCAAACTGTTCCAGCAAATACAAATGGAAGGAAAACTTACAAACTCATTGTATGAGGCCAGCATTACCATGATTGCAAATTTTTAATTAAAAAATTAGGAGAATAAACTCACTTCATTATGATCGAAACTTCTTGTTTCTCTTCCATCCAACTTGTTTGATACAGATTATTCTCATTCAGTTTAAGCCTGTAATTCAAGTTTCAAGGTCTTAGTCATGAAGACAGATATGAAAATTTCTGCGGATTTAACGTATTGATGATGTATTATCTGCTATTTGCTGCTAAACAGGTGTTTAATCTCATTAAATTATCATAAACTAAACATAATATCATCTATTTATGTAAAAATGAGATAAAATACATAATTGCATGGTTCTTTTCACTAAATATTTTGTATTATTATTTTATATAACATAACTTTTACGTATGCATGAATATTTTTAAACTAAGGAAAGGTTATATAGAAATACATGTTCTTTGAAGTTGAAAATGTGCCAAGAGCAAATTAAATAACATCTTCTGGTGAAAAAGAAACCTGTTGTGAAGTCTAAAATTGAAAATATATGTTCGTTTTTAAAGTCAATTACATGAGAAAAATGACAATCACTACATAAAAAAATCTATCCTTTTGTTTTCAGATTATTCTTTGATACACAAAACACCTAGCCTAATAAAATGTTATGTATTTTACATATCATCATCATAAAAAAACATCTGACTCTCAATAAAATAAGCTAAAATCTGGAGTCTTAGGAAGTGTATCAGAATTCTCATTTGTGGATATCTAAAAAGACTGAGGTTCGGCTCCTGGGATTTCAGACACTTCTGAGAACTTTTCTTTAGGTAAACGCTCTGCATCTTAGGTGTCCTGTGGCCTTCATGGAATCCCATTTATCAGATTTCATGATGCAGCAGAGCCTAAAGCCAAATACTCTTAATAAGGACACTTGGCCTGCAAAGATACTTGCAGATGTGTAGAAAATATTTCCCAATGCTGTTAAATTCTTTCTGAGTCTATAATAAACTAAATGGAACAAAACATATTTAGGATTCTTCCATTTAAAATGCTGAAATTCATAGGGAACATGATAAAGTTTAGCGATCCAAGCAGTAATTAGACTGAATATAAACTTGTTTATCAATCGAAGAAGACTAAATTTTACAATAGTTCTACATAGCAAACAAGTAACTTGGAAATATGGTACAGGGTAAATATGCACAATGAATAAAATGTGTACTAATGACTCTATATGAGGCTTAAACAATTTCCTGTAAGATAAATTTGGTTAATAGTGTAGAATTTAAAAAATAACATATATAACATACATATATATATAACTATATATACTATATAACTATATATAGTATGTATAGTATATATTATAGTATAGTAACTATATATAGTGTAACTATATAACTATAGTTCATATAATAATATAGAACTACATAACTATTTGTAACTATATATACTATGACACTGAGAAAAGAGAAAATGAAATTTTATAAATTTATTCATTATTGGTGTACAGAAATGCAACAGATTTCTGTATGTTTATTTTGTATCTACTTCATACTAGTTGTGTGATCATAGATAAGATATTTATTCTCCACCTTGAGGTAATTTAATTGAATGATTTTGATAACCTAATGGCATATGCCCAGAAAATTGGTACTGTAAGTACTGGCCCTTATACAATGAGTAAATAATAGTTCTCTTTTTCCCATTGACTTCACTTCCATTTTGATTTTGCTACCTTGAGTGCCAACTGTGACTTTTATTAATATACATTGGGTTGCTGATAAAAATCCATATATTCTTTGGATGAATCAATGATATGATAAAATATGGCATCTATTAAATTCCTTTTTTAAATGATTTATTTATTTATTTTAGAGAGAGCAAGAGCATAAGCAGGGGGAGTAGTAGAGGGGGAGGGAGAGAGGCAGACTCCTTGCTGAGTGGGGAGCCTGATACACTGCTCCATCTCAAGACCCCGAGATCATGACCTGAGCTGAAATCAAGAGTCGGACACTTAATGAAATAAGTCACTGAAGCAGCCCCTATTATATGCTTTTTTAATGGATAAAAAACATGTATAAAGTAATTACTTACACAAGAGAATTTGATAGTAAAAAAAACATGGATTATTTGCAGTATAATCACTATTTTAAATGCAAAATATCTTTCTGTCCTTGTATATTTGCATTATGGAAAAGACTATCTCATAATTATAAACTCTATCTGTAAGAAAAGAGGTGGGGGGGAATGCATCTTAAGGTAGGCTTGCTATTATTTTGTTGTTGTTTATGAAGTTTTAGTTGTATTATTTTATCCTACCTTAGCCATTCACTTGGATAATGTACTGATGGTGGCCTTGGAGAATATTTAATAAGTTTTTCTATAAGTTTGTAAGCAAATTAAAATTGCATCAGATTTGTGGAAGAGTGAAATTGGTAGAAATAACTACCTGAAATAAGATTTCAGGTAATGTATTTCTTATTTTTTAAAAGATATTATTTACTTATTTGTCAGAAAGGGAATGAGCACAAGCAGGGGGAGCAGCAGAGGGAGAGGGAGAAGCAGGCTCCCCGCTGAGCAAGGAACCTTGATCCGAAGACCCTGGGATCATGACTGGAGCCAAAGGCAGATGCTTGATCCACTGAACCACCCAGGTATCCCCCATTTCTATTTTTTTTAAGATTTTTTATTTATTTTTTAACAGAGAGAGAGACAGCAAGAGAGGGAACACAAGCAGGGAGTGTGGGAGAGGGAGAAGCAGGCTTCTCACTGAGCAGGAAGCCCAATGTGGGACTCGATCCCAGGACCCTGGGATCATGACCTGAGCCCAAGGCAGATGCTTAACGACTGAGCCACCCAGGCACCCACACCTTTCTACTTTTTTATGTCCCTTTAAAAAGAAACAAAATTTGCTCCCACTTAGCTTTAATTATGGAAAGATAAGTGTTTAACACAATAGTCTTGAAGCAATTTAGACACTTGACATTTCCTAGTATATTTTTCTATTGGAAAAAAACTGCTAATTTATCTCAGAAACAACTTTTGCTACTGATAATACAGATATAATAATTTCAACATCAACTTTAAAAATATATCAATTTCAGCTGTATCCTAGTGTTTAGCAAATAGACAATATTAATAGAAAAAATGTCTTGGAGGTTAGTAATTTCTATTCTATAAATTTGTTTGGTAAAAAGTTATTTTACATTCTTTATTGACCTAGCTTAAATATGAAAAATCGTAATATACTGGTGGGAAAATAATGAAATTCTATACAAATTGACTTTTTCAATATGTCTGGAGATTTAAAAACATCTAAAGGAATACTTAATACTAAATGGTAAAATGCAGTATATACAATGTCAAATTTATTTATGTAAATAAATTACATATTTTATGCAGCAAGCATAGACTATGCACATATTCATCATTCTGCTTTTTTTCCTAAAAACAATAAAACAGTCTTGAAGTTCTTTTTATTTCCAACATTTTATGATTTTTTTTTAAGATTTTATTTATTTGACAGAGAGAGAGAGACAGCGAGAGAGGGAACACAAGCGGGGGGAGTGGGAGAGGGAGAAGCAGGCTTCCGGCCGAGCAGGGAGCCCGATGCAGGGCTCGATCGATCCCAGTGGGATCATGACCTGAGCCGAAGGCAGACACTTAATGATTGAGCCACCGAGGCGCCCCATATGATCTTTTTTTTTTTTAACTTCAAGTGACAACATGTTATTTTCATATTGCTCAGGTAATGATAAAATGCATAATTTTTTCCTCTCTGTTCATGAAATATTTTCATATCCTCTTTAATGTGAACTATTTGTTTATTCCAAAAGAAATAGTATTGAAGACTGGTCAAAATATGTCCTTGAGATTATGGTAAATTGTAATTTCTATATGTATAGTGTGGTGTAGAGGAATTCTAACTCCTTTTATGTGAGTTTAAAAATAATAAATAGCTGTTTTTATAAAGCAGAGATATTAGTGATTGCTGGCACATTTGTATTTTTGCTGTCCCTTATTTTTGCATATAATTTTTTAAGAACAAGTTTTATTTTTATGAAGTCACATATATATGTATATTTACTTTTTTCTATGCATTTACAATAAAAATTTTAAAAACGCTCCCCTTGATAGCTGAAGAATCTTTGTGATCTTTTATCTTGTTGGTTTTACATTTTATGTTTAATTGTTTGATTACCTGACTCTAGTTGGTGTATCATAGGATGCATAGACTCGACTTTCTTGTTTTGCCAAATAGCTTATTTTAAAAAACACCATTCCATATAATAAACATCTTACCCTACTTATATGTCTCTATCATATATTAAACTTTTGAGCTAACCTTTTTCATTTTTCAATGTCACACTATATTAATTAAGATACGGTGTCATGTTTCAAAGGTCAAATAATAATGATTTTTAAAATAGAGATATTTAGAGCGCCTGGGTGGCTCAGTTGGTTAAGTGACTGTCTTCGGCTCAGGTCATGATCCTGGAGTCCCTGGGTCGAGTCCCGCATCGGGCTCCCTGCTCGGCAGGGAGTCTGCTTCTCCCTCTGACCCTCCCCCCTCTCATGTGCTCTCTCTCTCTCACACTCTCTCAAATAAATAAATAAAATCTTAAAAAAAATAAAATAGAGATATTTATTGCTCACTTACATAATAGTTCTTACATAAGCTGCTCAGACCTGATATGACATCTCCATAATATTGGACATCCAAGCTCCTTATTTTATTGCTCTGCCATCCCAAGCAAACAGCTTCATACTGAAAGTCCAAGACAACTATTTCAAAGAACTGTCAAGCCTCCAGCCTTTTAAGAGTATAACCCCCCCCAAAAAGTGTATAATCCAGAACTGTACATTTCACTTCTGCTTAAAATTCATCGGTCAGAATCTAGTCACAGATACAGGTCTAGCCACTGAGAAAATGTGAAATGTAAATTAAACTGAACGACCATGACCCAAGTAAAATTCTTAGTGCTAAAGAAGAATCAGAGATTAATTTTTGGAAGGAAAATAGTAATCTCTGCCACAGAGCCAATTAACTATTGTGGCTTTGTGTTTTGACATCTGGTAGGAAAATCTTTGCTTAATTCTCTTCAATATCATATTTATTTTGGCTATCCTGCCCTCCATTTCTTCTGCCAAAGAAAGTTTAATATCAGTTCAAAATAAAATGAGTGGATATTTTACTAGATTTTCACAAACATACAAATTATTTTGGAAAGAATTTGTATCTTTAAAATATCATGCATTCCCACTAAGATATGACTTACTATTTATTAGGGACCTATCTGTAGCTCCTGGCAGTGTTCTTTTCTTTTTAATTTTAGTTTCTTCACCAAAACTTCTTATAATTTCTCTAAAATCATTCTTATATATTAGGCTTTTTGTTACTTGAGGAATGAAAGCAGTTATTGTCAAAATTTAGGACAGCTATTGATATTTCCATATTTAATTTATATATACTACTACTGAATATTCATTTATCTTAAAATACCTCAGTTATATTTCTTCATTATTTTATCCAAAAATAACAGTGATTTTTCTCTATTTGGATCTAATGTTTTCCCCTCTGGTTTATGTCTCTTCATTTATTTAAGTAGCAGCCATAACTAGATTATGTTAAGTATTTAAATGAGAAAAGAGGTATTTATTTCTCATTTTTGATATTATGGAAATGCCTCTATTCTTTCAACTTTTATTATGTAAGAAACATTCTGTTTGAGGTAAATGTCATCTGTATTATCTAAGGAAGGAATCTGCTATTTCTAATCTTAATAGCTTTATCAGGAAACATATGTCAAGTTTTATGTATTTCTGATGACTAACGATATAGTCAAGTTTTAGTTTTCCCATTGATTTCATAATTGTAATAGATTTCCTAGTATGTAACCATCTTTCCAATATAGGAGAAACCTTACTGAAAACATTTGACAGATCTTTTGCTATATGACCAAGTTTTACTTTTGATAATTTTATTTAAGATTTTCCAAACAACAGTTTTAACTATTTCTGGTTTATTAAAGTGGAATTTTGTTTGATTTGTGGTTCACCGCTAGGGCATAATACACATGTATGGATAATGTTGTTTGGAGTCAGTACAGATCACACACTTACTTATTGGCTTAGCCAGCAGCTTACATCCTGAAACTTAAAGTGGAAAATCAGAGGAGAAATAAGGAATTAAAAGGATAGTCCATATAAAGCATGCAGACCAGAGAGGCATGAGGAGATGGAGAAGCTGGAGAAATTTGACAAAACCTGAGGAAATCTCTGATGTAGAGACAAATGCCTCTGAGGCATTGCTGTCTAATTGAAATATATTGAGTCATTTACATAATGTTAATGTGTCTGCTAACAACATTAAAAAGGTAAAATAAATAGGTAAAATTAATTTTAGTAATGTACTTTAACCTGATATAGTGAAAATATTATCATTTTAATATATAATTAGCATACAAATTATTAATGAAGTATTCTTTCCCTATCCCTCCCTCCCTGCCTCCCTCCCTCCTACCCTCCCTCCCTTACTCCCTTCCTATGTTCCTCCCTTCCTCCCTCCCTTCCTTCCTTCCTTCCTTCCTTCCTTCCTCCCTCCCTCCCTCCCTCCCTCCCTTCCTTCCTTCCTCCCTCCCTCCCTCCCTCCCTTCCTTCCTCCCTTCCTTCCTCCCTCCCTCCCTTCCTCCCTCCCTTCCTTCCTTCCTTCCTTCCTTCCTTCCTTCCTTCCTTCCTTCCTTCCTTCCTTCCTCCTTCTCTCCCTCCCTCCTTTCTTAGTAAGCCTGAAAAATCAGGTGTGTATTTTAAACTTATTGCACATCTTAATGTGGACTACCTGCATTTTAAGTGCTCAACAGCCACTCGAGGCTAGTGACAACTGTGTTGTCTTAGGGTTTGATTCAATGGGATATTTATCAATGTAATAATTTACTTCTGAGCCCATTCATATTGCTGTATATATTCACTCTCATTTATACCTATGGACATGTTCCTTTAGAGGTTCAAAGTCTGGGAATAACCTCCACATGAACTCCCAGATCTATGAGCTTTATTACTTAATCTATAGATCACCTGGAGTCTGGCAATCATTGTTGGTCTTGAAGGGTATCTGTGGATTATTTTCACATTCCACTAAATATTTCAGAAATAATTCAGCCCTTGAGAAAGTGGATGTGAATTTCAATAACATTTTCACTTAAAAGTAGTTAGTTTCACTGAAGCTGTTTATTTACTACCTGTTTATCACAAAAATATCAGAGGGCAGCATCTAGTAGAATCTTTCCTGGGAACTGCACCTCTGTAACAGGACATATCAGTACACATTTACTCTGGCAAGATATTAATGTTTTTATCCCCACCAGTCATAGTTATGAGTGTGTTTTTAAACAGCCATATACATTTTTAAAAGATAAGAGGAAAATTAGTTTTTATATTTACTCAGATATTTACTATTTGTATTCCTTTCTAAATATCTGAGTCTCTGCTATTATTTGTCTTCTTCTGAATAATTTGCTTTACAACATCTATTGTTGTGGGTCTGGTAGTAAAAGTATTTCACAATTTTTCTTTATATGAATTTTTTTTCACCTTTATAATTTCAAGAATTTTTTTCTGGATAGCAAATTGTGCTTTACAGGTTTTTTCTTTCTTTCAGCATTTAAAATTTGTTATTCTGATGTCTTCTAGTTTCCATTATTCCTGATGAAAAATATGTGACCAAATTGTTTACCTCCAAATGTAGAACAATTCTCTAGCTCTTACTGAGATGTTTTCTTCATTTTTTTAGCAGCTTGTCTCTTCTTTATTTATACCTGGACTATATTTCATAATTACCCTGTATGAGGTTTGTTGAACTATTTGAATCTTAAATTTCGTATCTGTCACCACATTTGGGAAGTTTAGAACCATTATTTCTCCCCCCATATTTTTTGGTCACATTCTCTCACCTCTCTTTCTAGGGCTTAAATAACCTATACATTTGACCTTTTGATACTGGTCCCATAGGTCCTGAGAGTCAGCTCATATTCTTTATCATATCTTGTAATTAATTTTTCTTAAAATTGGATAATTTTTATTAATCTTTCTCCACATTCACTTACTCTTTATTCTGACATCTCTAGTTCTTTGGTGAGTTCATATGATTACTTTTAAAATTTCATACATTTCTATTTCTAATATTCATGTCTTTTGTGTGTGTGCACATGTATGTAGATACAGATATATACATGTGTGACTTGTGTATATATAATAATATAATATATTCTGTTTTTCTCCTGAGATTTTTCTATCTTTTCATTTATTAACAGTTTATCTTTTTTTTTTTTTTTTTTACAAATTAAACATAGTTATAATGGTTGCTATAATATCCAGGTCTGATAATCCATTATTCTATCATTTGAGTTATTTCAAGAATGAACTCTTGTCTTTTCCCTTCAGAAGTGTTCATCTTTTCCTGGTTCTTCATCAGTCAGGTAATTTTATTTTATTTATTTATTTTTTCAGATAATTTTAGTTTACACTGGACAATGTCCTAGGACTTGAGATTCTGTTATGGTACTCCAAATAATACTGATATTTATGTTTTTCTTGATGCTTACCTTCATTATATTCAAACTTCATAATGTATAATATCTGTAGTGGGCTACGGTTTTAATCCTCTCCACATACATGTGCTTCAGGGGTTACTAGAAAGTTGAGCAAAGTTTAGACTCAGAACTTAGCATATACCTTTTTGACAGCCTCCTTTCCGAAGTACCTTTAATCTCAGGTAGCTCTGGTTGTTTCGGACTTCTTCCCTGGTTTCTCTGGGCAATAAGATGTAGGCTTCCTATTGGAGATTTAGCTGTTCTCTTCTCTAGTTGCTATGGCTGTGTCTTCTTCAAAGAAAGGCCAAAAAAAAAAAAAAAATAGGAAATTTATTTCATGATGGTGGCTTGCTTCAGGTTTTGAGTCTACTCCAGACTGCTTTTGTTCACTCTTTTTTTGTACTTAGTTTTGAGTTTATGGTTGTTGTCTATTAAAATGACTGTTAGTAGCTTACTCTTTGCATCAACTAGAGAATATCCTGATTTAGAGAATTTTGATGGACTACAATGGCCGTGAGGTGAGGGTCTGGACTGGCAAAAGAATATAAAACACAGGCATAGGGTTTTAACTCAGGAGAACAGCAAGTATATTGTTTGTGAACTAAGACACAGTTGAGCCCTGAATAACGCAGCAATTAGGGGTCTGAACCCCCATGCAGTTGAAAACCCATGTATACATTTAACTCCTCAAAACCTTAACTACTAATAGCTTACTGTTGACTGGAAGTCTTACCAATAACATAGTGAGTTAACCTGTATTGTGTATGTTTTATGTATTATGTACTGTATTCTTATGATAAAGCAAGTTAGAGGGGCACCTGGGTGGCTCAGTCTGTTAAGCATCTGCCTTCAGCTCAGGTCATGATACCGGGGTCTTTGGATTGAGCCCTGCCTCAGGCTCCCTGCTATTCGGGAAGTCTGCTTCTCCCTCTCCCTATGCCCCTCCCCTTGCTCATGTTTTCTCTCTCTCTCTCAAATAAATAAAATCTTTAAAAAATAAAAAATATAAAATTAAAGTAAGTTCAGGAAAAGAAAATGTTTTTAAGAAAATCATAAGGAAGAGAAAGTACACTTACAATACCATATTGTAAAAACAACCACATGTAAGTGGACCCATGAAGTTCAAACTTGTGTTGTTCAGAGTCATTTGTATTATCATTATTGTTACTTTGTTATTACTATTTTATCCTAGGCTACTATTCCCATGCAGAATATCCTATATCATAGAATTCCTGTATTATATGTTTCCTACAGGTTATGGTTCCTATAGGAATATCATTCCTATTATCTTAAGATATTATCAAATTATATTAAATAATAAGTTATTATGGGAAAACAGCTATAAAACAGTTATGGGTTATTTTATTGGTGGGCAAAAAATACAAATTATTGAAAATTTTTCCTAAGGATTATGACATGATTAGAACTATATTCAAGAAAGATTTTAACAGTAATAATGTGTAGGACTCATTGATTTTATAATAGGCAGAGATCAGTAGGTATAAACAGAGGTAACTCGTTAGTCCTATGGAGAAAGGAGTACTAGAAAGTAAGGAAATAGAAATAAAGTGACAAATAAGATTGAGTATCACATGGTAGATATGGGAGTAGTGTATCTGTTCAGTGGCATTACTGTTGTTCATGATGCTAATACAAATGTTAATCAACAATTACATATAGAGTCTTTATAAAATAACATAAGACTAAAATCAGGAAAATAAAAAAAAAGTATTGGTAATGATTTTCATATTAAAGGTTGGGTGAAAACAAATAATGATGACATTAACTTAAATATAGAAAGCATAATATAAAACTAACTTACATTAAAGCTTTATATTTTTGTCTTCTAGTAAGACCCCACACTGTTTAAGGTAGCTAATCCAAATGGATTGAAGTTGTTTGAAAATGTCATGCTCATTTATGCCTTCCTCGTTTTGAGGCAAAGCTCTTTACGATGCTGACATGATAATATACTAATCTTTTTTAGTTTTTGAAGAATAATTTAAATAATATTATAACAGAACATTTAATTAGAATATCAATCAAAACTAGGTGTCCTCCATTATTTGTATAGGTCTTTAATAATAATTATATTTCCTCTCATTATTCTCATTGATTATAATATAATCAGATGATTTTAAAAACCTAAATCAAAATAGTTTTGAAATATTTCTAATGGAAAAATAAAGAATTGTCCAAAAGTAAAATAACAGAGCAAGATATTTAAAAATAAATGGATCATAGGATAGTTCTATTTTTAACTTTTTGAGGAAACTCCATACTGTTTTCCATAGTGGCAAAGTAAGTCAGAGAAAGAAAAATATGATATGATTTTACTCATAGGTGGAATTTAAGAAACACAACAGATGAACATAAGGGGGAAAAGAGAGAGAGAGAGGCAAACCATAAAACAGACTCTTAACTATAGAAAACAAACTGAAGATTGCTGGAAGGGGTGGATAGGCAGGGGGATGTGTTAAATGGGTGATGGGCATTAAAGAGGGCACATGTTGGGATGAGCACTAGATGTCATATGTAAGTGATGAATCACTAAATTCTACTCCTGAAACTAATATTACACTGTATGTTAACTTACTCAAATTTAAATAAAATCTTGAAACTACCAAAAAAAAAAAATGGAAGTCCTCCCACCCTACTATCATTGCCTAGTGCAAATATCCTATGGGTTCATATAACTTCAAATAAAAATGGGTAGGAAATATATATTCTAAACTCATATTTTTCATCCCAGCATCACAAGTAAAATTTGATCATTAAAAATAAGTATGTCAAATACAAGATTTTCAAGCCATAATTGCTTTTGCTGCTATAACATTCAAATATACAAGGACTGAGATATTTATAAAAAGTTTTTTTATCTCTGAACTCAAGAAATCTATTCACTCTCCCATGTGAACAGCAAAGAACACTTTCTCCTTCATATTCGAATATGTTGTTTCTCTAGGAATGGCTTTGATATTGAGATACTGTAGTTAACTATTCATGTAGAATATTCTCTTAAATATAACTCTATGTAAAAATATGACAAAATTATATATTTCAATGTAAAATGCTTTCTTATTTTCTGACTTCTATTATCAGAGATAAAACAGGAGCATCAAAGCCTACATGCACTCTTGATGACATAATTACTTTTTTTTTTAAAGATTTTATTTACTGACAGAGAGAGATATCAAGAGCAGGAACACAAGCAGGGGGAGTGGGAGAGGGAGAAGCAGGCTTCCCGCTGAGCAGGGAGCCCGATATGGAAATTTATCCCAGGACCCTGGGATCATGACCTGAGCCGAAGGCAGACGCTTAACGACTGAGTCACCCAGGCGCCCTGACAATTACTTTTATAACTAGGATACAAACACAGTTATTTATTCTGTCATCTTTGAGGCTCCATCAGTGAAATAGGCTTTGCAATCTTCCTTAAAAAATATTTTAACTAAGAACGTCTATAAAAAGCTTAAGATATTTTCCCAGTATTGCATAAGACTTTAATCTTAATGTGGTTTTGAGGTTGTGTCTTAATATTATTGAACATATATAAGGTATATTGATGTCCTGAGTTGTGTCAATCTGAATTTAAATTTGGGCAGGATTTAGAGCACTGAGATAATTTTAAACTGAACTGTCAATGAGTCAATATGTTATTCTATAACTGAAGGGACTATAGAGAACCTGTCTTCAAACTGCCTCTGCCCAGGATATAAAACTTAATCTTGTCCTTTGTCATCAGGTTTGTGTTTTCAAAAAAACTCCTCAGAGACATAAGCATAATGCTGCTCTAGGATATACCACTTTGGACAGTGTTACAAATTACTTTTCAAAATTAACATGGGGAGGGTGCCTGGGTGGTGCAATCTGGTTAAGTGATTGACACTTGGTTTGGCTCAGGTTGTGTCTCAAGATTATAAAATCAAGCCCCACATTGGTGCTGGACTCAACGGAGTCAGCTTGAGTTTCTCCTTCCCTCTGCTCTCTCTCTCCTTCTCTGTCTCTTTTTCTTTCTAAAATACATAGGTAATTCTTTAAAACAATTAACACTGGGGCCAAAATATTCTTCTTCTACTATTATTATTTTTTCCACTGGGCTTCATATTTCCTTCAGTTATCAAGTGTTGGGTCCATGTCATAGTCAGAATAGTATTTATTTTTTCTATACCTCTATTTGAATTTTTTATTCTTTCTTTATTTAATATAAATGGCTTTAAGTTTTAAAAGAAACTTAAATATTAAGTGCTCTAAAGTTTATGGTTATAAATGTATACATTAGGGAAAGAAATCTCTCAAATAAACATCCTATATTATAATCAAGGAACTAAGAAAAGAAAAGCAAAAAGAAAAGAAAAACAAACTAAGCATGAAGCTAACAGAAAGAAGGAAATAATAAAGATTAGAGGAGAAATAAATGAGATAGAGAGTAGAAAAATAATAGAAAAGATCAACAAAATTAAAAGCTAGTTCTTGAAACAAAATTGAAAAGACTTTAATAGAATAATCAAGAAAAAAGAGGAAGGACTCAAATAAATAAAATTATAATTGAATGGGGAGACATTGCAACTGATAAACAGAAATAAAAAATATAATAACAGACTAATAATAACTAGCTAGAAAATTGGACAACCTAAAAGAAAGAAATGGGTAAGTTTCTAGAAACATACAACATACCAAGACTGAACCATGGAGAAATAGAATTTCTGAACAGAGCAATAAAAGGAAGCAGATTGCTATAAACATTATGGTGCAGGTGCCCCTTTGGATCACTACATTTGCATCTTTTGGGTAAATACCTAGTAGTGCAATTGCTGGGTCATAGGGTAGCTCTATTTTTAACTTTTTGTGGAACCTCTATACTGTTTTCCAAAGTGGCTGTACCAGCTTGCCTTCCCACCAGCAGTGTAAAAGCGTTTCCCTTTCTCTGTATCTTCGCCAAAATTTGTTGTTTCCTGATTTGTTAATTTTAGCCATTCTAACTGATGTGAGGTGATACCTCATTGTGGTTATGATTTGTATTTCCCTGATGCCAAGTGATGCTGAGCATCTCTTCATGTGTCTGTTGGTCATTTGAACATATGTAGAATTTAAGAAACAAAACAGAGGAGCATAGAAGAAGGGAGGGAAAAATAAAACAAGACCAAATCAGAGAGGGAGACAAGCCATAAGACACTCTTAACCATAGGCAACAAACTGAGGGGTCTGGATGGGAGGGGGATGGGGGATGAAGCAACTGGGTTATGGTCGTTAAGGAAGGCACATGATGTAATGAACACTGGGTGTTATATACAACAGATGAATCACTGAACTCTCCGACTGAACTCCGAAACTAGTAATACACTATATGTTAATTAATTGAATGTAAATGATATAAAATTAAATTTAAAAAAAAAGAGTAAGTAGAGTAAATTAGTAATCAAAAACCCCCCAACAAAGAGAAACCCAGGACCACATGGCTTCATGGGTGAATTACACCAAAAATTTAAAAAAGAATATTGCCAATTCTTTTCAAACCCTTACAGAATTGGACAGGAGGGAACACTCCAAAACTCATTTTACAAGGCCACCATTACCCAGATACCAAAACAAGCTAAAGTCACCACAAGAAAGGAATACTATAGACCTATAACACCAGTGAATATAGATACAGAAGCCTCAATAAAACATAGCAAACTGAATTCAACAGCACATTTTTTTAAAAGATTTTTTTTTATTTATTTGAAAGAGAGAGAATGAGAGAGAGAGCACATGAGAGGGGGGAGGGTGAGGGAGAGAAGCAGACTCCCTGCCGAGCGGGGAGCCCAATGCGGGACTCGATCCCGGGACTCCAGGATCATGACCTGAGCCGAAGGCAGTCACTTAACCAACTGAGCCGCCCAGGTGCCCCTGAATTCAACAACACATTAAAAAAATCATACACCACAGTCAAGGGGCATGCCCACCCTGGGATGCAAAGACTGTTTAACACATGCAGATCAATAAATGTGATACACCACATTAATAGAATGAAAGTTGAAAATAATTTGTTCATTTCAATAGATGCAAAAAGGCATTTGACAAAATTCAGTATTCTTTCATTATTAAGAATTCTGAACAAATTGGCTATAAAAGGAATGTACTTTAACATAATAAAGGCCATATATGATTTGCCCAGTTAACATCATACAGCGAAAACTAGAAAGCTTCCCCTTTAAAATCCAGAACAGGACAAGAATGCCCCTTATTACCATTCTTATTCAACACAGAATTAGAAGTTGTAGCCAGAACAATTAGCCAAGGAAAAGAGGGAAAGGCATTTAAATTGTAAAGGAACATGTAAATTGCCTCTGTTTGCAGATGACATGATCTCATATATAGAAATCCTAAAGACTACACCAAAGAACTTTGAGAACTAACAAATGAATTTGGTAACATTGCAGCAGCATATAAAATCAATATACAAAGATCAGTGGGATATCTTTACCTTAACAATGAATTATCTGAAAAGAAATTTTAAAAAATCTCATTTGCAACAGAATCAAAAATAATAAAATACTTAGGCATACGTTTAACCTATGTGTATCTATGTGCCTTAAATCTTAATACCTGAAACATAGTTCCTTAAATTTATAATAATAATATATTAAAAACCTACTCTAGTATTGTTTTTTGAGGACTATAAAGCCAAGTTGTTAATTTACCCATTTCAGTAATAAGTGCAAACTTCCCACTTAAAATAAAAATATTGCATTTCAAACAACTAAAGCCACTTCTTTATTAGTCATTCAGATTTGGATTTGGACAAGACTGTAAAAACAATATATTTCACAGATTCTCAAAACTTTTAAGCTCGTAGTGTCTCAGTAGCTTTTTCACAGTCCTCCTTGGCCGAAAGAAATGTCTAAGAATTTCTTTTTTAAAGTCTTTATGTTCAAAAGACATAATAATATTCATTTGTGTGCTCTGCAAAAGACATATTTGTTCTTCCCCTAAAATTTAAATATAGCATAGTATCACTATTAGTTTTCTGAGGTGCCACAGAGCTTCTCAGGACATTGCTTATGAATCATAAATCCAGCCTTTTTTGTGTTTTTTTTGGTATAAATTGAATACCGAATACATGCAAGTCTCTTTTATGGGCAAATAAAAAGCCAGATTTGGTAGAAATTAAGTAAATACTCAATTTTCCTAAATAGGAATGCATAGAATATAGTTTTAATGATGTGCACACCAGTGAAATTTTTATTAAAACAATCCATACAATCATTCTGACTAGTTCATGTATGGCTCTTAAAAATCAATGTGTCACTAAATAGAGTATGCTCTATATTTTAAATAATTATATTTAAATCAAATTAAGCTTTGACTCAATATTTTATAGCTATATATTCATATAGTATTGGTACATGCATTGGGTTGCTTTCATTATTTATGAAGTTCATGTTCTTTATTTTGCAAAGGACACATTTCTGTTTGCTGACACATTCTCAGGAATCCTTTTATAAATATTGTTGAGGTTTTTCACATTATAGTTTTGTGCTTTGAACTGGCCTTATTTAACTCTTCTTTAAACAACTAGAATTGTTTCTTTAAAACTATTTGCCTTAGAGACGTTCTTCTAGAATGCTTATTCTTTTTCATTTATATGCATTCTGCATTTGTTTTGTTTTCTCTGTAGTTAGGGAGTCTAAACTGACTAAAGCATCCTATTAATAACCTCCTGCCCATTTTTTTTTTATTTAACTTAGCTTTACTGCTTGATGTACTCCCAGCTGCTTTTGAGCACCCTTCCTGGGTGAAACTGTTTGACTTTTGTTCAACTTTCCTAGGTGAAACTGTTTGACTGCTTTCAACAACTTTTTATTTCACCAATCTCTTTCCTGCAGCAATAAAATTTAGCTTCCAACAAAAATACACAAAAGCACGGAGTGAATGAAACAGCATAGTGTCCTAAAGATATAAATGGCATAGTGTCCTAAAGATATGAATGGATTAAAGATATGAATGGTCTGCATACCTTATTAGTTTTTCTAGATTTTCTCAAAACTATTTATATTAATCTGGAACTAACTGTCTCTAAATTACTGTCCTAACTGTAGCCTGAACTGATTGGGTATTTGACCTATATGGTCTTTATTAGCTCTAACAATGTCTGATTGGATGGTTTAAGATTTCATGAAGACTTGGGGCAGGGCCCAGAAGGAAACTGATTGGTACACATATATCAATGCTACCAACAAGAAGGACCCCATGAAGTCTGCTGGTTCATAAGCGATTTAAATTACTACATTCTTAGGATTTCTCATAATGATATTACATATGAAATTTTCCTATGGAATGGTTAAAATATACCCTAAAATTATTTACTACCAAAAATATGCTTGGATATGTGTAATTACTGTCACTGAAGTTATTTACTTAACCTATTATTTCCAAGCCATTTGTCCCACTTGCTTATTCAACTATTTCTAAAGAATGAACTTTGTGGCACTCCTCTTCCCATGTGGCTAACTCCAGCAATGATGACACCTGTTTTTTTAAAATGCATGCAATGAAGATATTGCAAATTCCTAAGTATGGAGACTCCAACCGTTTATTCCTAAACAAAATGACTTGGAAATGGGTGGAATCCTGTGTCTTGGATATGGGTGCCATTGTTTTCATACCCACTTCTACTACAGAAATGTTAAGTGCACATTAGACATAATTTTTAAAATGTTAAAATTCTTTATAGAAATTTTGCTTTCCAAAAGGACAACGTGTAGTAGCATCACTTATTTGACTAATTTGCACATATATTAAAGTAATACTTATTTGGCTGAAAGTACTTCATCTCATATGAACCCTGACAGTCAACAGTATTAATAAAAAATTGATTTAGCATCCATATTTGTCATGGTAAAGATGTGGATTATGGAACCCTACTTTTCCAGTAATTTTTTCTCTTCTCTGCTTAGGGCTAGGTGTAGTCAATACAACTGTGATATTTGTAAATTTCACATTTTATTTTGTTAGCATTTCTTTCCTTTTACCAAGTTTCTGCTGCATTTAAGCAATAATTTTCCAACTTTAGGATAAAAATCATAATATCATTAAATTCTGAAAAGTTCAGTTTCACATCTTTACAATGTGCTTTAGGCAATAAACACACAAATAGCTTGTTTCTTTCTCCGTTCTCTAAGAGTTCTGCCTTCAGAATGTCAAAGAATTCCTGTTCAAAATCTCACATTGACATATGTCTTATATTAAAACTACTCCTTTTGTTATTTTATTTACTAAAGAACTGGGTATGTGCATGTGTGTTTTGTGTGTGTGTCTGTGTGTATATGAATCCAGAATATATAAATATGAAGTATATTAATTATTTTCATCTACTGATGGAAACACTGAGATACACTAAAAAATTCAGATAAATTTTAACTATAAAATGTCTTAAATATAATTTCTCTATTTCATTCTTTCTTTATCTCTTTCTCTCTGACTCAACTCTGTTATATAAGAAGCTGGACTACTATTTATAGTTAAGAGAGAAGAAGAAAGATAATACCTCGGGCCAGCCTTGCTGTAAGTGGGGTCTTAGTGCCACACTGAGGTCCGAGGGGTATGGCCCGGAGCACAGAAGGAAAGGAATTGAGGGAGATACATGATATGTATCGATAAATGATATGTACAGATTATCTGCCAAAGTGGAAGCAAAGGAAGTTTCAGGAGCTTTTAATAATAATTTTTTTTAAATTTTTATTTTTAACTCCCTATGACTAACGGGCTTGTTGTTTTGTATCTTACATGCAATGATGGGAAAGGAGCACCTGTTTTTGTAGAAAAAGAAAGTGAAATCAGAGAGCATATGCAACTTGCCCAAGCAAGTAATTAGTAGAGACAAAATTCAAACTCAAGTTCTATTTGTTGACAGCTTCATCTGTAATTAATAACTGATAATAGAAATAACAATAATACTTACAAATATTTATTGAATGCTCACTATAAGCCAAACTGTGTAGCAATTAAATTATGGATTTTCCACTTAAACAAAAGAAAGTCATTGATATTTTTAATCAAATTTCAAGACATTCTCTTTCCTCAACTAAGCTGGTTTAATCCATTTTAACTTTTCAATTCATTCATCTAAACATATACTTCTGCTTAAAGATACAGACTTCCATGAGAAAAATGACAAAGTCATAAAGTGTGAAATTAAAACATATCCATTTTCATTTTCACTTATTATGCTCCTTCTGTTTAAATGTAGTGAACTTCTACAGTTTGAAAATTATATTTGCCCACACTTCTTGTCTTCTTTCTCTTCTTAATGCCTGGATTTTCGTCTTTTTTGTTGTTGTTCATTAGCACTCATGCAAAAGGGGAATTGAAGACATGAAAGAAATTTAAAAATTCACATCAGCCAAGTATTTGTTCTCAGGCCTGGCATGTAGTGGACTACCAGTGTGACTTTGGGCAGTGCACTGCCATACCGGTACTCGGGTAAAGCTTTAATTTTGAACTTCCTAAATGCAAGTTGACAAAGGATGTTTCCTTCAGATTATTCTGTGCATCCACAGAATGGGCGTTTTGATTTCCTCAAAACAGTAACTTTTAACAAATTTATTCAAAATCTCTGAAATACAATTTTGAACTGTTGACTAGGTTATCGATGTAAATGTAAATGTAATAGGAAATGAAATCACTTTTAAAACCCATTAGACGGTGCACCTGTGTGGCTCTGTCAGTTAATTGTCTGACTCAGCTCAAATCGGGATCTCAGCGTCCTGGGATCGAGCCCTGTGTCCTCAGGCATTAAGGAAGAGGGTGTCAGTGTTATAGGCCATCAACAGTGTTTGCTAATTGTCTCTTATCAGCTGCTACTCTCCCACAGAGACTGGGGTCTAGGGGTCCTATTTCCTCAGATGATTACATTTTTGAGGGATGGCTCCCAGGTCTTTGAAAAAAAAGACATTCTTGGGTTGTAAAACCAGCTAGAGGCTGGGAGAAGACTAATATCTCAAAAGGGAGGAATAAGAATTTGAAATCAATTTTTAAAGTAAATGCTCTAAGAAAAGGGAGGTCAGGGGCCGTCAGCCCGAAAGAAACCTGCCTAGGGTTTACTCAAGCTTAATCAATATTCCCCTCAGAATATTGAGATCCTCTTGGTTACAGTGTGTATAGAAACACTGAAAAAAGGTCTTGAAAAGATATAGATTACTAATTTTAATCCACAGTTCAATAAGGTCTAGTCACTTTAACCTGACTCCACGGCATAAACTTGAATTCACAGGTATATTATCTAACTTTACCTAAGCTGCATGTTAGTAGAATTTGATACGGCCATAAGTACTTTTACTTAATTAGTCTAACATGAAAAGTTTCGCTGAGCAATCCCTCCCTTGACTTTGCAAAATATAATTGCATTTCTTTTTCATATTCATTCAACTGTCAACTGAGGAAAGACAAACACTCTCCATTTAAAGATTTGTGGCACACAGTTCAAGCTGCAATATGCAGTACTACAGAATTTTTCAATAATGCAAAAGCTGAAAATAGCTTAAGAAATGTTATCCCTGGGCTATTATTTATGTCTTTGGCAAAGAAAGTGCCTTTAATATAATTACTTACTCTTTACATTTTTACATGGAATACGTCGGTCTTCAAACTATTGTCTCTAGGCAATAAATTCTAAATTCTAGAAAGATCTCTTTTACAAGTTTCTAAAGATTTTGAGAGCAGCTGTAGGCAAAGGGCCACCAGCCATACCTAGGCATCAGCTCTTCTTTCTAGTGATAGTGAAGTCTGTGAAATCGATAAAGTTGCTCATAGACTAATGCAGCTTTAAAACCACTCCACTGTCAGAGTTGAAGAATTTCTTATCGATCTATAAACCTTTAAATTTATGAAAAAGAATGTTATATTTTTATTTTAACTATAGAGATCACAAAATTGTTTTTAAAAAATTCTTTATTTTTCATAAAGATTTATTTATTTGAGAGAGAGAGGGGGAGAAAAGTCGCAGGGAGGGGGAGGGAATGGAGGGAGAGGGAGAGAAATCCTCAAGCAGACTCCCCACTGAGCACAGAGCCCACCGCAGGATTCGACACAGGGCTGGATCCCAGGACCCTGAGATCATGACCTGAGCTAAAAAATCAAGAGTTGGATGCTTAACGGACTGAGCCACCCAAGCATCTCTTAAAATAGTCTTTAAATGCAAATAGCATTGAGAAGTAGATATTTAATATGTAATTTAAATTTAATATACAATAATATATTAATATTTATATTAATATTTATATAATAATAATTAATATTTAATATATTATGTAATTATCTTAAGTAGTAAGAACTTTTCACACCAAAATTCACAAATAGATGAAGTTGACTGCATTTTTTTAATTGCATAAGGTGGAAACCCAGTCAACTATACTTTTAAAAACAGGAAGAAACCTAGTTCAAAGTTTTTTAACCCCAAAGGGTGAAAAAAGTGTTATTAACAAAGCAAAGATAATTTTTCTGTTCATCAAATGCACAGACACACACACACTATTCTCTTTTAATATTTATTTGAGGCAGAGAGACAGAACAAGCAAGGAGGAGCATTAGAGAGAGAGGGAGAAGCAGACTCCCTGCTGAGCAGGGAGCCCAATGTGGGGCGTGATCCCAGGACTCTGGGATCACGATCTGAGCCAAAGGCCGACTCTTAACCAACTGAGCCACCCAGGCGCCCCCGCGCACAGTATTCTGGACTTAAGACCTCTTCTTCCCAATCCTCCATGTTGCAGAGCTCCTTCTCTGTACCTGGGCATGTAATTGCTGACAAACTTGCCAGAAAAACCATATCATTTCTCCCTTGGATGTTTTTCCCAGTCGTATGGACATTCTCGGTTGTTTGCTTTGATATATACCGCTTATCTTCTTGAAAACTAAAAGCATATTAAATGACTTGTGTCTCCAATAGATTAGTTTTTTCCCTACTTGGCCAGTTTGATTCTTTACGTTAGAAATACGTAGTTCGAAGATCTTCCTTCTGCCGCTGCGTTTAAGAATGACTACAGTTTCTATAATTTCTTGCTTCCTGGGCTCCTTTTTGTCTATTACTTTCTCCGTTTCAACTTTGCCAAAGAATACTTGGCTCCACTGCCACCTAAAATGTAGTATTATACACTAGGCATATCATCTCCAAAGTACTGTAGAAAGAAGGAACTTAATGAAGCTAAAAGTAAGGACGGAGGCGGGGGGGCGGCACGACACACAGCGCAAGGGTGGAGTTGAAAACAATTCTGCCCTTATCAGAAAGTAGTGAGAGTAGTTTCTGTGCATTTGGTAGACTGGGCTCTTGATTGTTGTCATTTGTTTTCACTGTTTTGGATTTTAAAGGCAGACTATGGAATGGCTTACAGACTCTTGCTACTTTGATTAGGTTCTCCTACTTGGTGTTGTTTCAGAGGATATTAATCTCTTAGACCAGAGCTCTTTCTAATCAGATCAACATCGTCAATATACTTTAATGAAACCTCATTCCTTTCTAGATGGGAAAGATCAGCTCTGCATTTCAAAATTTTTATCAGAATATTTATTTCAAATCATCACACCTGGTGTAAAATATTCAGATAATAAATTCCAATTTTCACTGAGCTTCTTGCATGCCTTAAAATTCCTTATTTCTATGTCATGATTGATGATATATAATTTATGTTTATAAGTGAGAAATTCTGTATTTTCTTGCAGGTTTTAAAGGTCATGGACCAAAATTTGGATTTCCTTGAGAAATCTTCCAATCATTAATGAAAATACAAAATAGCATTATTTTAACTGTTATTTTGTGTTTATTCAAGAAACAAAACATTAATCCATTTTAGTCTAACAATCTTAAAGCATTTGCTTAATATCTACCCTGTCCTTAGTATTTTCTAATACTAAGGAAGATATAAAATGTGTTATGAATATCCTTTACCAGGAAAAACCTCAGGTGTCAAAAATATGAAATCATGTTTGTATCAAGCAAGGGCATTTATAATTGAAGGCAAATTAAGAGCAGTGATGGAAGTTCAGAGAATAAAGAAGCTAATAATGTTAGGGCTAAATATTTACATGCTGGGACTTTGAAAAGATGAATAGAACATAAGCATCACTCTTGAGGAACTCATCACAGAGTGTATAACAAAGAAACTATATTATAATTGCAAAAGCACATGATAAATGCAAAAGAGATAAAAACAGTGTGGTGGAGGTCGACTCTAGGGAATGTTACGTAAGAGGATACCACGCAGTGACTTTTGGAGGTTGAATACAGGGTTTTTTTTTTTTTTTTTTTTTTTTTAGACTGGAAAGGCTTTAGCTAAGGAGATTTCCTGCAGGAGAAACAACTAATGGAAAGGTCTGCACATATAAAGAAACTTATTACACTTAGAAAAAGTTAACTAGCACGTGGAGCATAGGAGAGGTAATGAAATTCAACCTAAACAGCTGGATTCCATCCCGGTTGTGAAGGGGATTGTACCCTGCTTTGAGGAATGTAGTCTTTTTTTAAGTAAGCAATGGAAAGTCATTGAATGTATTAAGCAAGAAAATGATATGAACCCATTTGATGTTTTTATAGCTATAGGGTAAATTCTGGCCTCAAAAAGAATGACACGACAGATAGGAAATCAGATTACTACAACAGATGAGAGAGGGTAAAAAACTGTATTAAGAGAAATAGGTTGGCGTGTTGTGAAGTTTCAGAATAGCCCTATACCATTCACGCCTGCTTTACAGATGATGTAAAATAATGGTGGTGGCCTGAGTAGTAATACCCCAAAGATACCCAAATCCTAATCTGTGGAACCTGTGAATCTGTTAATTTACATATGAGATTTTGTAAGTGAAGTAAGTCAAGCAGAGAAAGACAATTATCGTATGGTTTCACCCATATGGGGAACATAAACAATAGCAAGGAGGACCGTAAGGGCAGGGAGGGAAATCTAAAGGGGGAGAAATCAGAGAGGGAGACAAACCATGAGAGACTATGGACCCCGAGAAACAATCTGAGGGTTTCAGAGGGGAGGAGGGTAAAGGGAGGAGGTAACAGGGTGATGGGTATTGAGGAGGGCATGTGTTGTGATGAGCACTGGGTGTTAAACTTAGCTAATGAATCACTGAACACTACATCAAATACTAATTATGTACTCTACAGTGGCTAACTGAACATAATAAAAAAAAAAAAAAGAAAAAGATGCATTAACACAAGCAGAGGTTAGTGATGCAAAGTAACCAAGGAATCAAAGTAGACTTATGCGTGGAAAAGTCAAGGAAACAATTCTCTCTGGAATTCTCCGGAAGGATCATCTCGCTTTTGGACTCTTAGCTTCCAGAACTGTAAGAGAATAAATATGCATTGACCACTAATTTTATAGTTACTTGTTACAACAGCGTTAAATATAAATAAAGTAACCTATCCAGTAAGTGATACATTCAGGATTTGAAATAAGAATCTTCTATCAATACCATTACTCCTTCCCAGCAACCTAAGTTTCAATTTCCTTATACTTAAATCAAGCTGATAATATTACATGATTTCTGAAGTCCATTCCAACTAAAACTACGTATGATTATATAGGACTAGATTATTGCAAATGAGCAAATGAAAGATTTTGCGAACTCTTTTATACAAAATAAGTAACTTTAGCTTGTCACCGTGAGTACTGACTTTTTTAAAGGGTTAAAACATATTATTATCTGCAACAAATTTCTTTTAGATCCCCTGAGACTCCAGAATATGCTTACTGATTAACATATCTTCTTAAAATATGTAATTATACAAACAGAAAATACCGAAAGCCAGAAACCTGCTGTGACAAAAGGGAATTGTGGTTTCAATCAGTTTACATTTAGAATAACAGATTGTGAAACCATGGGTAGAAAAAAAAAAAGTCTCCTGAGGTAATTTTATCTCTAATCTATAATCCATAAAAAGGGAACAAATTATGTGCAATCCATCACCTTTTAATTGAGCTGTGAATCTGAACTGTTTTAGAAATAATTAAATGAAATCCATTTGCTCAATTATCTAAATGTGTAGTTTCCTTTACAAGACAAAAATTATTGTGTTGTGGGGTAATGAACATGAACAATTAATTGTGATGTTAAATTTCAAAACCGAGTCTTAACATCATACAAAATAATTTATAACTGTATAATTATAAAGTTATTGTACTATGACTGCTTGGAATTATTAATGTTGAGGGTACTTCTCTGGAAAAGATTAGAACACAATAAATAGCTATACCTTTACAGTTTTAAATACTCATAAGTTGTACAACGATAATTCAGCGGGCACAAGGGAGACAGTTTTTAACTTTTGAACTTAGATATTCTTAGTATTATGCTAAATCCTCATACTGATCTCCTTCATGACTTCTTTGAACATGGAAAGAATAGTGGGGACAATTAGCTCTTGCCAAATTAATACAACTAATTATGTTCTCATTTATATATGTGCATAATTTATGTTCTGGTAATAATTCTGGGTTTAATGTTTAAAGAACTAGAACCCTAAAATGTGTTCATTTAAATTCAATCAGTTTTTTAATGTATAATGAGGATAGAGATTATTATGAAGACAAATATAGGACACAAAATACAGTCCACTTGAGTAATTAACTCCTCTATGACCATCATAGAATAGAGTTCTTGATTTCACATACTAAGGTCATGAAGAACAATGTAAAATACAAGGTGGTTAATTTAAAACCTAAACAAAAACCAGATTTTTCAAATATAATTTGCAAATATAGCACTCTCTACTAACATCAAACATTATGCATGCTTTTAACAGCAGATGACATATTCATATCATTTACTTTATTTTCATATCATTGCTAGAGGTAATCAGTATTGTAGAATGTCTTTCTAGTGCCAATTTCTGTTCATAGAATTGGTTATTTGAAATATTCCGTATTATCATGATCATAATTTTACAAGTAATAAACAAGAACTGATACGATAAAAAAGATCTATAAACAAAGGAAGCTACACAAGGGGTTTACAGTTTCTATAAAAGAAAGATTTTGTAGTTTATTAGCATTTTGATCAAATCCATTGGTTGGGAAGCATTTAAGCCGAGAATCTTCTTGAGAACTTATTTTTTATCTCAGGGACGCCTAAGAACATATGAAAGTCTTTCACTGGTGGAACCTAGAGAAATCTTTATACACAGTTCTATATTGATGTAGTGTACAATGGGACATAATTCATGTTTATACATTTTCTGATAAAGTCCAGAACTTTCTCTAAAACTGTGTTTGAATATAAAGGGAAGTGGCTAATGCAGCAAAAGTAAATGTGGAATGTTTATATAAATCACCTCTGAAGACGATCTTACTCTGCTATCAATGACTAACCATATAGCTTACAGAATGAACAAAAAAGAATATTTACAGCTCTAGAATATCCACACCAAAAAAGAAAATTATATTAATATATGGCTTCACAAACTCATCATTAAAGATGCATTCCATTTCCTATAACCTCTGCCTTTTCCTAGTAATGAGATACTGCCCAAGACTATCCTTGTCACATTTACTTTTACACTTATCTTTATTGCATGATTTAGCACATATGATGGTAAGCAATAACAGTGTATTGAATGATTAAGTATCAAATTAATATTTCTTTTCTTCTTATTTTCAGTGAAGAACATGCTATTTTATATGACTATTACCTTTAAAATACCAGTATTATAATGTAAGAAAATTGGAAGACTCCAAATTGTGACAGAGGCTTGCTAACTTGGGACTTGTCATGCAGTATGTGTTCTTTTGTGTCTAGCTTCTTTTGATCAACAAAACGTGTTTTTTGTTTGTTTGTTTTTATAATTCACCCATGATGTTGCAGGTATTCATATATGTGCCTTTTATTGCTGTGTAATGTTACACTGCATGAATATACGAATTTATCCCAATTTGAAATTTAGTCATTTCCAGTTTTTGGTTGCTATAAATAAAGCTGTTTTTTATGCAAGACTATTTGTGAACATATATTTTAAATTCTAATATGTAAATATATAGGAATGGGTTTGTAGGTAATATGATAGATATATTTTTAACTTTATGAGAAAATGTCTAACAATTTTCTAACATTTATACCATTTTACACTCCCATTAAAAATGTATGAGTTCCAGTTACTCTACAAAGTTGTCAATATTTAATATTGTTAATGTTCTTCTTTTTCCTATTCTAGGAATTGGTATCACGATGTATTATAATTTAAAATTTTATTATGCAGTTATTTTTGAGCACATTGCCATGTGTGTATTGGCCATTAATATATCTTCTTTTGTGAATTGCTGTTTTAGATCTTTTGGCCAATTTATAATTTTATGTGTGTTTTTATCATTGATTTAGAGGTGTTTTTACATGTTATGGATATGACTCCTTTGTGAAATAGAAGTACTGAGGATATTTTGTCTTTTAGTAAATTTACCTGTTCTATTTTTAATATCCTCTGATAATTAGAAATTATCTTGCTTAAGTAAAATATATCATTTTTTCTCTTATGTTTAGTAGGTTTTGTTATTGTTCAAAAAAATATCTTAGCTTATTCCAAGGTCAGAAAGTTACACTCCTATGTTTACATTAGGTTAATGGCTCTAGTTTGGTTCAGATCCATGATCCACCTTGCACTATTTTTAATTTTTTATTATTGAGATAGGACTCAAAAGTTTATTTCCACATGTGTATACCTGCTTGGTCCAACACCATTTGTTGAATTGGTTTTCCCTTCCCCATCAAACTGCCTTAGTGCAGATGTTGGAAATCAATTAATGATATACAAGTAGGCCTACTTCTGATATTTTATTCTGTTCCATTGAACAATTTGTCTACATTGATGTTAATAAAACACTGTCTCAATTGCTCTATGTTTACAGTAATATGTAAACTAAATTTAAATCTGCCAACTTTGCTTTTGTTTCTTAAACTTGTTTTCACCATTATAGATTCTCTGCATTTCTATGTAAAATTTAGAATCAGCTTGTTAACTTTGACCAGAAAAAAAAACCCACTGGAATGTTTTTTATAGGTTTTGTCACAGCTGCAAATCATTTTGAGAAGGATAGATACTTTAACGATATTTATACTTGCAATTCATGAACACAGTATACTTCTGTATTTATTAATATAGTTTAAACTATTTCTCATTCATGATTTTTTTCAGTTCAGTGTGGGAGTTTTGCATTTCTTTTACTAGATTTTTCCACCAAATTTTGATGCTTTTGTAAATAATATTTTAAAAATTTAATTGTCCAGGTTTTTATTTGCTTTTTGAAGCAAATACTCCTTCCTACCTACTCCTTATCTTCCTACTCCTTTCTCATCTTTATACTTTTTATTTATTTGTCTCTTGCTACACCAGAGAAGACTTCTCATGAAGCACTGAATGGATATGATAAGAGTAGACATACATTGTTGCCTCTAATCAGAAGGACAAAGCATTTAATATGTTCCAATTAAGTATGACGATAGCTGTAAATATTTGTAGAAGCTTTTTATCAGAGGAAGACTGATGAATCACAGACCTGTACCTCTGAAACAAATAATACACTATATGTTAAAAAAGAAAAAAAGAAGAAGATAGTAGGAAGGGGAAAATGAAGGGGGGGAAATCGGAGGGGGAGAGGAACCATGAAAGACTATGGACTCTGAGAAACAAACAGGGTTTTAGAGGGAAGGGGGAGAGGGGATGGGTTAGTGCAGTGATGGGTATTAAGGAGGGCACGTACTGCATGGAGCACTGGGTGTTATACGCAAACAATGAATCATGGAACACTACATCCAAAACTAATGAGGTGATGTATGGTGAGTAACATAACATAATAAAACAAAATTTAAAAAATATATATTCATATGTGTATATATACACGCAATATATCTTCTTGTGTAAGATATATATTCTTTGTACATTTTCTTATATATGAATATAACATATGGTCTTATAAATGGATGTATTCTTACATATGTTTGCTGAGGATATATATGTGTGTGTGTGTACATATGTGTGTATTTATTCTTAGCAAACTTCTTCATTGTATATTCTTATAGTATAAATATCTGAATGTCCAATCCTGTGAAGACTGTTGGCCATTTTCTCTTCAAATATATCTTCAGGTTCATTACTACTTAATCTCTTCTCACTCTGTGACACTAATTACACATATATTAAACATGTGGTATTGTCCCCTAGATCTTAGACCCACCCTTTTTTTATGTGTGTGCTTCAGTTTGGTTAATCTCTAGTGACTCATTTTCAAGTTCACTGCCTTTTTTATTCCTGTTGCACCCAGCCTCCTATTAAGCCCATCAAATGAATTTGTCCTTATATATATTTATTCCTTTTTATAGTTTTGATATTCTTCTGAAGATGTCCCATCTTTTTTACACATGTTGCACAAATTGTTCACTAGGTTATTTAATGTATTTCTATTATTTTCCTAAAAGTCCTTTGCTGCCTATTCCAATTTCTGCATGCTGGCCTCTATTACTATTTAATTTCTTGATCATGGTCTCATTTTTCTACTTTTCCACATATTTTGTGCTTGTAAAAGAGCTCTAGAGACTGAAGTAGAAAATATTTACACTTTCAGTTCTTTCTCTGTCAGGCTGTCTGGATGAAAGAATAAGTCAATTTAACTTATAGTTGAGTTACTTCTTTGTTTCTTTGGGTTTTTTTTGTATTTATTTTGATTCAGTTAATCACTGGCTTCAAATGTTTTGAGATGGAATCAAAACTTTCTTTTAGGCAAAGCTTGGAATCTGAGTACTGGCAATCCTCCAGTGATCTCTCTTTATAACCCAGTCACCACCTTTTGGAGCTGCTCAGGGGTTTCCTTTATGTAGTTCAGGAAGGCTCCCTTAATCTTCTTGCCTTTCCACAGCTTTTATTGGGTGCTGCATTCAGTTGCTGAAGCCTTCATGTGCTTCGGGGGATTTCTCTCAGCTATCTCAGTCTTTATACCACCTTCTCCTGCCTTTGCTCTGAGCTCAGCAACGTCCCTGTATTCCTTTGGAGGATCTCTCTCAGCTGTCTTTTTCCAGCCAGTTACTTTCAGACAGCTGCCAGGCACTTAGAAAAGGCCATTGCATTTTAGGTAATTCATTTCAATTTTCCTATACTACTCCTAGCCTTTGGTGAGCAGTCACTGCGCCTTCTTCATAAAGGACACCCCGGTACCTTCAGAAGTTTCTGTGAGTTCTTCTGACCTGCCTTCAGTTCTCAATAGGCTGCCACCTTCCTCTTGTAAGGTGGAACTGGGTATATACCTCACATTATTTCTTCTAGCATTCCCACCCTGCCCAAAGCCTTTGGCCACTTGCTGACCTTCAGTTTGCAAAGACTCATGTTCCTGGGTTTTTTTCTCAGCCCTACTTCCTTCCCTCTGCTTATGATATACTCCTGTTCTGTACTTGGTCAAGGTCCTTCAGGACAGAAGTGGCAAGTGAATTCCTGTGATTGGGATTCTTTAAATTTCTGATCTGTCAGGCTAGTCCTAACATGGCCATTAAAAGTTAAAAGTCACACTGGTTACTCTACCCTCATCTATACAGTTGACAACACAAGGGTTAGGGCGCCGACTGCTGCGCAGTCGAAAATCTGCATATAACTTTTGACTCCCCTCAAAACTTAACTACTAATAGCCTACTGTTGACTGGAAACCTTATACATAACATGAACCGTTGATTAACATATATTTTGTATGTTATATGTATTATAGACTATATTCTTACAATAAAGTAAGCTACAGGAAAGAAAATGTTAAGAAAATCATAAGAAAAATACATTTACAGTACTTTATCGAAAAAAATCCACATAGAAGTGCACATGAACAGTTCAAAGTCGTGTTGTCTGAGGGTCAGCTGTATGCTGTCGGTTCCTCTTTACACCATGCTCATGGTTGTCAGCAGCCATGGACTTCTTTCCTCATACTTTTTATCTCATCTTTTATCTCATACTTTTTTTGCATGGTCAGCTTTGAAATTTTCTTAAGTAGGTAACTCGTCTTCATTGTTAGTGTGGCAATGATGATGACTTCTTGTAAATTTCTATATTCTAATCAGAATGGAAAGCCAAATGGTATGAGTTTTACCCTCTGCAATTTTTGTTTTATGGACTAAGTACTTGAAAGAGGTGAGTATTATTATTTTATGCGTTCATCTACTACTAAACTAGATTTTTCCAAAAAAATTATTCCCACATTTATGATGCCTAATGAAATTATACATGTTGATCCTGGCACATAACAAATGAGAACAATCTTGAATAAATTTGTGATTAGAGAAATATAAAATTAACAATTTAATTTATTTGAGGTGTAATTAGTAATCTGTTGCTGCCCCTTTTCCCATTTTAAATTCAGTGGCTCTTAATAAAATGAAATAAAACTTGGGCTTTTTATCTGTCATTGGGGTTTTTCCGTTATAGTATGTCAGTGAAACACTACTGTTTTGCCTACATGTAATGACTTTCTCTTCTCCCACTTTTAAAACACCAATTGATGATAATGTCCTACCATAGCATATCATTAAAACTAATTATTAAAGGAAAATAATCTCCCAAATATATATTACTAGAGCTACTGGAGAGGCTTTTTTAATATGATGAAGAAGTAGTGTATTTTCAGATCAGTAGACTAGTAAAGTTGTGCCCCCATTCTACTTGCAGTCCTTACATTTTTTTACAAGATAAAGTGTGAGCTTTATTAAAAATATACACATAAAATCCATTACAAGTCATTAGATTTTGCCCTCACACTGGTTTTGCTGATATAATTATGATCTTACCTTTATAATCTCACTCCATTAGATAGGAAAAATATTGTTTTAATATTTTCCAGTTACATTAATGTAATAAATATTCTTGCCATGATTAATGGGGGCCATCGATTTTATATTCACACTCAAAATGATTCTCTTATTTAAACAATGATTGTCACTTTCAAAGAATGCCTTTGCTTATTAAAGGATAACATCTGAATTTTGAACTTAACCAAAGCAAACCGTATTATGAGAAAATTAGGCTAATCACATGCATTTATTTTCTCAAAACAGTGTTTTTCATCTAAGTTGTGTCGAAACCTCATGATGCTTTAGGAACTGTCCAAATCAGTAGTTCTTAGACTTTTGGTCTTAGAATCACTTTACTTTTTTTTTTTTAATGTTTGGTTAGCCAACATATGGTACATCATTAGTTTTTGATGCAGTGTTCAAAGATTCATTAGTTACTTTACACTCTGATAAGAAGTTAATAATCCTAAAAAGCTCAGTTTTTGTCAGTTACAGTGATCAATAGTTACCATATTAAAAATTAAAATCATCTATTTAAAATCATCTATTTTTATTTATAGTGTACATTTCATTTGTAATATATATTTCATTCAAAAATAACAACTTAAGCACATTACTTGTTAACATAAATGACATTTTTGTAAAAGATAACTATATTTTCCAAAATACTTTGTCTATTCTCTTAAAGTGCCTGGGTGGCTTAATCAGTTAAGCGTCTGACTCTTAATTTTGGCTCAGGTCATGATCTCAGGATTGTAAGACTGAGTCCCATGTAGAGCTCTGTGCTGGATGGGAAGTCTGCTTAAGAGTCTCTTTCCCTCTCCCTCTGCCTCCCTCCAGCGCACACGCTCTCTCTCTTTCCTTCTAAAAAAATAATAAAAAAAAAGAATAAAGCTATGTGTAATTTCTGCTTCTTTCCATCCTAGTGTGTATGAGAGATGTTCAGTAAATGTTTGTGTTAATTTAAGCATCTATCAGTTAAAGACATACTTAGTATGGTAGACAGCTTCTGACACGGTTCCCAATGACATGCCCCTCCTAACATTTAAGTCTTTGTCTTCTTCCTTTAAGTGTGGACTGAACCCAGTGACTTGCTTCTAACCAGCAGAATACAACATGAGTGATGAGATATCACTTCTGTGATTAGACCACAAAAGACCGTGACTTTCTTGCTTGCTCTCTCTCTCTCTTGCTGTCACTGTCTTGTACCTCTGTTGCTCGATCAGTTTAAGCAAGCTACCCTGTTGTGAGATGCTCTATGGAGAGGTCCACATGGATAGGAACAGGGGGGCAGAAAACAGCTTGTAAGCACCTGAGGCCTCATTCCAACAACCCACAAGAAATTGAATCCAGCCAACACAAGAGTTAGTGAGGAAGTGGGTCCTTCCCAGTCAAGTCTGGAGTTGACTTCCCTCTGTGAGAGACCCAGAGTCAGAAGATTCAGCTAAGACCTACTCAGGTGTCTGACCCAGAGCACTTGTGAAATAATGCCTGCTGTTAATTTAAGACACTTAGTTGTGGGATAATTTGTTATGCAGTAATAAATAATTAAAACAATAATTACTGTGATAGGGGATAAAAATGAATGTGGCAGGAACACTGCCTTTTACATGCTCATAGATCTTTAAAGAAGATAATACACAATATAGTTATTTGTAGTTTTAGAAAGAATTCTAAAGTCTAAATGCCAAATTGGTAAAACTCTTATTATTTAATCAAGTTCTTTTAAAATTGAATATTTTGCATCATTTGGTTTTATCTTAAACTTTTAATCTTATTACACTTTTTACAAATAAGTGTATCCTAATATAATGTATGTTATACTTTAAAGTTTTTCCGATCATTTTATTATAATCTTCAATGATAACTGTTTATCCCCATCCTTATCCCTCTATCTATATAAGTTTAATTAAAAATTTTTTTTATTTCCTTTGACCAAAAGTGTTTAAGCATTTTAAAAGCATCTTCTGGAATTGGGAAGCATTAAAACTGTAATTACTATGCAACAGACATATTACATTTTTGATGAATAATTGTTGAATGTAAAAACTTATGAAACTGCATATTATTGAAATAAACAGACCTCATTTTCAGATTATTTTACATATATATTGGTTATTTATTGTCTCCTGCAAGAATAAGACAGGAGTCAGCATCATCAGCTGTTTTATTTTTTTTATTTTCATAGCATAATTGTTAAGAAATCTGGCTGAAAAGAATAGGTAGAAAGAATGAAAAATGTTTGTTATGACAATGTCATTCAATTATTTGATCTCTTCCTATGATATATACCCCAAATGTTATATATTCTACTTGATTACTTTTGAATTCAAATAATTAAAAAGCATGTATTTCATAACAATTTACTGTCCAGTTATTATTATTCACTTTCTCAGTCCCAACCTTGATATTTCAAATTATTCTTTTAGTCACTAAAATATAAGCTGTATGAGGCAAGAGGATTTTTTTTTCTGTTTTGTTCACTTATGAATCTCTGTAGTAACGGTACCATAGTAAGATTAAGGACAGATGAGAAGTTACCTACCTTTCTTTCTTTCTCTCTCCCTTTCTTTCTCTCTCTCTTTCTTTCTCTCTCTTTCTTTCTTTCTCTCTTTCTTTCTTTCTTTCTCTTTCTTTTGAATGGAAGAAATTGAGTATGGAAGGAATGACTCTTCATGTTATCTATCAATGAGCCTTTTCTCAGGTGTATTCTTTTATGAATGAGAACATATTGAAAAGATATGAAAATTGGCAAAATTAAAATGGTTGTGCACTTTTGTCCTTGTGACTCTCCAGGGGAATGGGTACTCCTGTATGAAGCCTAAGATTTCATTATGACTTTTTCTTTCTTACCAAGCCGAAAACATTTCACTGTTGAAATAATTCTATAAAAGCATCTGTACTTTGTCAAACCCACATCCTGAGATCTTAGATAGATTTTTGATTTGTGTCCTAAACTCCAAACAGAATTTCAATCCTCATTCATGTGTATCTGTTCTTGTACTTACAGTGTTAAAAAATAACAATATGCTAACACCTCCACCTCAACTGTACAAACTAGAAACCCAGAAGTCATCTTAAAACTTCCATTTGTTTTGTCCACTGTAACTAAATAAAGTCCACTATAATAAATCACCATGCTAGATCTCTTTTACTACCTATTAAATTGGTAGACACTTCAAGCCCTCTTTCTTTCTGTATAGAACCACAGCACTGCCATAGTTTAGTCGGTAATATCCTTCCCTGGCTTTTTGTAATTGTTTTCTAATTGTTTTCTCTCCTTTAACCTTTCTGTCATTCTAATCTACCCTCCAAAATATTGCTCTTGTGGTTGATATAACAATCATTTTTGATCATGTTATTTTTTTCTCAAAATTTCTCAATGGCTACTCATTATTTAAATGAGAAGATCAACAGTAATTAGCTTTATACTGTCAGACTCTCCATGGTATGACCTTCATGCTCTGACAGGCTCTGATTATGCATTGCCATAAGTTTTCATGAATAAAACAATACTCTTATCTTGTACACTCATCTCTCCCTTTGCCCTGCCAGCAACACACAATGCTAACTTTCCTGCACATTTTCCCTGCTTCCCCCCAAAATCCACTCTTTTCTAGCATTTTCAGTCATCCACCATGTACCCCATGCACACTTTAGGCAACAATTTTGAGGTGTTTACTCTGTGACGATTGCAGTGTGAGACAGTGGAGACACAACCGCCTAAGTCACCATCTTCCTTTGGAAGAGTGTACAGTTTAATGAAAATGAATGCTTCCTTTCTCCTGATTTTATTTATTATTATGTTTAATTTTTTAAACTTTATTTTATTATTTTATTTTTACTTATATTTTAAGTATCATCTTAAAAGTGTTCATCTCATAGGTTAACCTGACCTTTTCAGGCAGAAGTAACTATTCTTTTAATTATGACCAACATAGTTCTTTTAAATGCATCTAGTACACATAGCATTTGGAATATTGCATTTTAAGTGTTTTTATGTCTAATATTCCACTAGCCTATAAACTTCTTCAAGTCAGTAATTTCTTTCTCTTTGGTTTTCAATTCCACCTACTATATAGATTCGAGCATGTAGTATGTGCTTAATAATATCCACTGAATTAACAAGTGTTTGAATGCCAATCCTCTCAAAGCTATCTGTATATTTGCAAGCTATTTTCTTTATTTTTAGATCATGTAAAAGTTGTTAGACTTACTAACATGTAGCAGAATTTGATAAAAACAGCTTTATTAACATAATAATAAAAATATGCACAAAAAAGAAAATCAATGGCAACACATATCCACACCCTACTCAGCATGAAAGGCTGTTAAATTTGAGTGGAACCAAAAGTCATCTAGTTGAATATTTCACTTGAAAGATATACCAAAAGAAGCCTTATAGAATAGGATGGGAAAGTGAAGCTTGTGAACCTGTGTCTTCTCCCTTCCAAGGCAATCAATGCTTTCTTTTTTTTTTTTTTAAGATTTTATTTATTCATTTGAGAGAGAGACAGAGAGAGTACAAGCAGGGGGAGAGGCAGGAAGAGGGAGAGGAAGAAGCAGACTCCCCGCTGAGCCGGAAGACAGACACCTGGCTTGATCCCAGGACCTGGAGATCATGACCTGAGCTGATGGCAGACGCTTAACTGACTGAGACACCCAGGCGCCCCAACAATCAATGTTCTCTTTTTTTTTTATTTTTTTAAGATTTTTATTTATTTATTTGACAGAGAGAGACACAGCTAGAGAGGGAACACAAGCAGGGGGAGTGGGAGAGGGAGAAGCAGGCTTCCCGCCGAGCAGGGAGCCCGATGCAGTTCTCGATCCCAGGACCTTGGGACCATGACCTGAGCCGAAGGCAGACGCTTAATGACTGAGCCACCCAGGTGCCCCAACAATCAATGTTTTCTTTACTGGAGAATACTCTTTTCTTTTTTTTTTCATCTGTTTCTATCTTCAGCCAAAGAACAGCTTCTTCTTTTTTTTTTTTTTTTTTCTTCTTTTTCCTCAGCCCCTTTACCCACTGTTTAAGAAAAAAAAATCTGAAATGGTCATAGATTTGGTTATCTAGGGCATAATTAGCAGTTCACAGTATGGTCTGTCCTCAGAAAACAGTTCATAGGGATCACCATTGCTGCATAAATAAGTGCCCGCTATGTAAAATGGGGTTTGCCTTTCTGTCCATCATCAATTTAAGATCATTTTAATTCCAAGAAATAGAAAACTCAATTCAAACTTATTTAAACAATAAAGAGAATGTATTGACTCATATAATTAAAATTCCTAGGGACAGTTTGCTCAAGGCTCTGGCATGGTTTGTTTAAAATTCTCTAAGCTTGTGATCCCCCTGTATCAAATTCCTCTTCATATTGGCTTCTCCCACTTTAACAAATGGCTTCAGCAAGTACAGGTCTCCAATTAACAGACCATCTTGTGCACAGCAAACTTTACACTGAATGAACAATGGCTGGACTTAATCCCTTTAGCCAAGGGATACCATGCACTAATTATTTTATGTTTGGTTTACCCAGAACAATCACTATGGTAAGGGGATTGGGACTTTATTAACTGATTTATCACCCAAACAATGTAACTACCCCATGGGGAAATGGTAGAATGAATGTGTAAATAGAACTACAATAAACAGTATGAACTATCAGATAAGGGAAATATTAACCTAATTTACTTTTTCAAAATCACTGCTTTTCACTTATATGGTTAGAAGAATTAATGAAAGGTAGTTATCTAAAATATTACCTAGCATACACTGGATCCAGCTATTTATCTTATCAATTCTTCTCCCTCTACTGGTTGAATCTTTCCACCAGCATACAAAAGTGCTACTATTTATCCCATATCTAAAACAAACAAAAAATAAAACAAAACAAAACAAAAAACCCTCTTGACTTTATTTTTTCCTCCAACTATTGCCTTATTTCTTTCATTTGTTATCAAAACTCCTCAAAAGAATTATCCATAAATACAATTCCAATTTCTCTTCCTCCATAATTTTCTAAACCATTCAATAAAAGTTCTGTCCCCACTCTTATTAAGGTTACTAAGAACCTGTATGTCCCCAAATCCAAAGTCGGTTTGAATTCCACATTCTACTTGATCTATGAGGAATATTTGATCTGGTTGAAATTGTGTTTTTTATGAAATGCTTACTTTACTTGGCTTCCAGGACACTATAATCTGTTTTTTTTTTTCCTACAAATTCAGTAATTTCTTATTTTCCTTTGTTAGTGTATTCGTGTCTAAGAATTGTTAATACAAAAAGACCTGGAATGTCTTTTTTTCTTTTCTATCTATGCTAGCATCTTGGTGACCTCAAATAATTTAATGGTTCTACATAACATCTACATGGTGAAAACTCTCAAATATATACATCGATAATTTGGTATTCTCACATTAGTCATAGATTCATATACATAACGATTTACTAGATATGTCCATTTGACTAAGTGGAATCTCAAACTTAATATCCTTAACTTACTCCAAGTTCACCTTTGATACCTCATGCAGCAATAGGCCTGATATTCCTTATCAAAATATGGGGCAATTCCATTTTCCTAATTATTCATGGCAAAAACTGTGGGTGACTTTTTTTTATTCTTTTACTTGTAACAAGACCAGATGTAGAGCCTCCAAATTCCCATTTTTTGATTCAGAATTTGCTGAACTTCTTTGTGTCCACTGATCAATTGAAAAAAAAAAAAGTACTTTTAACTAAATTTTGCTTAACATTATCTCCTTTCCCCAGACCCTGAACATGCCTTCTATTATCGAATAAGAGTGGGTATTAGGGCTAAAAAATAATTAATGAGGACTTTGTTTTTAAAATGAGGCTGTCTATTTATAATACTGACTGCCTCTCAAGAGGCTAATAAAAATATGCTTTAGAATTCAGTTATAAAAAGAATTGTAAATTTGTTGTAGTTTAGTTTTTCCAAATCTTATTCATGAAATCATTAAAACAAACTGCTCCAGTTGTTTCTATCATTAATTGAAAATGTCAATGAACTCTTTTTTAATGCTTGGTTCCATTCCCCAAATCATGCAATCAGCTTGCTCTTTCCCTAGTACACTTATGTAATTGTTTTAGTTAAAAGCCTGCAGTTTATACGTTAGACAATTAAATGACACAAAGATGGATTGCTTTAAGCAACCATTCATGGTAATCGAAAGTGTCATTTGCAGCATGTACGGACTACAGCAGAAGTTTGAGCTCTGGGTGCACAACCTACTCTTCACCCTTTGTAGAAAAATTACCTGGTTCCTCAGAGTATATTGTCTTCTCTATACTATCTTGTGATTTTCATTTTCCATGAAAGCATGATGGATGCATTATATATAAATCCCAGTCCTTCTAGTAAATGCAGGGCACAGCCATTAATTAAAGTGTGACCATTCCAGTCTATAAAGTATAGCTTCAACCAAACAGGCAGATGTTACCTGTTGTATTTCTCTTAGTTCCAGAAGGTGACAAGAAATATAATTAACGTTTCCCTCACTGCATCTGTACAATTTTATGTCCCCTTTATAAAACACTGAAACACACATGCACACACGCATATATGTTGTAAGCCAATTACATGATCAAATCAGTGTATTGGTATGATGTTATAAATGTAATTTTCATGTGAAAAATATATTATTAAACTCTATCAGTATAAATATCTGATTTTCCAACAAGTATATTTTAAATATATACAATATATTAACACTAAACAACATAGAAGAATTTGGTACTTATGACAGTTGCTAAAAAGGAGTAAATTATACATTTAAATACATTTAAGAAGTGTTTTTAGTGACTTAGGTAAACAGTTCAAATAAGCAAAAATTGCAAGTTTACTTTTTTTTTTTTTTTCTGGTTCAGAGGCAGATAATTGCCAATCAGATTTCTGCCTGTGGCTTTATCACTGTTTTTACCTATACTTTAGCCAGGTTCTACTAACAAAAATAATTGTATCACATTCTATTATTGTATAGAATTCTAAAAAACTAAAGGAATATTAGATCTGAATAATTTTAGACGGAAAATGTTAGCCATTTGTATTGAAAAATAACGGTAGCCCTTTTAATCACTGAAAACCAGATACTATTTAACACAAAGAAATAAAATAGGGGATTTTAGCTCTTCGACACTTATTCCAACCTTAAATCCTATTGTAATTCGAATGAAAATGAACTATATTAAACTTTGGCCCAGAAATTACGACATTATATAATTTTATAGGAGTTCTTTTTTTTTCCTTTTGCTTGCAAAGTTATATCATTTTAATGATGCATGAGGGAGTGAGACAGAGTGAGAATGTCTATGGCAAAGGAAGTTTTAAATCAATTGCAGGGTTATGTTATTCTCCCCAAAATAGATAGAATGTGAATCTGGAATAGTTTTTAGGTTGTTCCCAAGTTTAACAATGAATTTTTAAATCCTAATAATCTTGTTGGATGAGTTTTTCACAACCTGGGGGGAAGGAATATTAAGTACCTTCTATTTATAAAAAAATTGTTTATATATAGCTTACTTAACAATTAAATATAAAATAACTATACTTCTTGGGTTAGTCTTGAAGCAGTTGAGACACTAGATCCAATTCTATGAACTATTATCCTAAGTGGATCTACTATCAAGAATGGTCAGTTCTGTCAAATGTCAATCCTAGATAATATGTATATCAATAGTTAATGGCAAAAATCTGACAGTTTTACAGTTTTTATGATTATATTAAATAAATGATAATCTGTTCAATTTTTATTTGCATCTATTCTTTTAGAAAAATTGATGCTCATCTTAACCTTCTATAGTTTTATTTTCATAATATAGTTTTACTTACTTATCTAGTCAGTTTTAAGAATATGGCAACTCTAAATTTTGACATAGGTATTAAGTAGTTATTATATCCATGTCTTAAACAGTTCAGGCTGCTGTTATAGTACCATGGATAGGGTGGCTTATAAACAACAGAAATTTATTTCTTGTAGTTCTGGAGGCTGGAAGTTTGAGATCAGTGTGCCAACCTTATTAGGGTCTGGTGAGAACCCCCTTCTGGATTGCAGACTGTTTGCTATGTCCTTACATGGTGGGAGGATGAGAAAGCTCTCCAGGGTCTCTTTTATAAGAGCACTGATCATATTCATGAAGGCTCCACCTTCATTATGTAATCACATCCCAAAGGCCTCACCTCCCAATACCATCACATTGAGGGTTAGAATTTCAACATATGAATTTTGGGGAGACACACATTCAGTCCATAACAAACCATAATGAGTTGTATCTTTGTAAGTATTGATTAATAAAAATATGCCCTCACTTCCTTAACTCAGTGTTAGGAATAAATAAGCCCTACTTCTCAGGCTGAAATCTTGGGAGAAATTGGGCTATCTCAAATATGCGTGTTTCTGATTGATAAATGTAAAGGGTGCCGTGGCATAAGAGGGCTGAACCAATCATAAATTGCTTACTTAGTGCTTTAAGATATAACTCAGATTTTCTCTGACTTTGTTGAAAAACAATGCCCAAAAGAAAAGCTTGAGCATTAGCAAATCAAAGTTTAGGAAGGGCCATCAATGTAACCTTTCTTTCTTACCACCTTCTTCCTAGGGGATTTTGTTGCTGTGGCATTTTAGGCTTTGGATCAAATAAAGTTAAAGGAATATGCAATTATGCCATTTCTCTTTCCCATCTTTGCCTATAGCCACCCTTTTCAAGGTGGATTTTACAAGTTTCAATTTATTTGATACATGAGAGTGGGCTCTAAAAAATTGAAATAACCCCATCTCAATGTGAAAAATATCTGCTCATGTTTCGTGAGCCAACTCTTTAAAATTTGAAACTCCAAAACAAATTTTTTTTGAAATTCCATGGATAATCTTTAGTTGTTCTCACCCTTCTTTTTCATCCTAACACCATATAGATACTTACCCATTGCATTAATTTTATTGATTTATATGTATATCTCTTTTACTAGATTATAAACTTTCATCATAAAGAACTTTTCTTTATTTGTCTTTGTTTCACCCTCCCCCCCCAAAAAAAACATTGTGATTAGCAGATGAAGGACACCCAGTAAATTTTGATGAAAAATGAATGGATGAATGATGAGAAATTTTTTCTAACTTATTTTACAATTTAATTTCAGTACTGTATTATGAAGCATTTAACACCCTCATGCATGGGGTGCCATTTTAATATCTCAGGATCTGTTTCCACTAATAGGAAATAAGCCTTTCACTGAATAAATAGTGGTTGAATAGATCAAACAAACTTTGAGGCAGCTCATTGCAAACTATTAGATACCGGCAAATGGAATTCAGTCATATTTATCGTGTGATTTTAAATTAGAGAGAGAAAAGTCAATGGACTCTAGTGGAAAAACCAAACGATGAAGAATTTTCAGGTTTGGAATTCCATTGAATAATAGAATGGTCATTGGTTTTCTATATGATTTTGCCATATTAATAGCATTCTCCCAATTGCTTAAATAAAATTGTTCATTTGATTAAGACAATTGCCTTGGATATACATTGTTATTGAGTATGAAAAAATTCTGACATACAGTGATGAAAACTACTTGATGGAAATGTAATTGGCCTCTTGAAATAATTTTACCTATACTTAGCCCATTTCATGTAGAAAAAGATACCATTACACAATAACTGCGTCAAGCCATTTGAAATATTACTTGGAAGCTGCTTTTGCGCAATAATTCAAAGTTTTGTTTCACTATTAATTTTATAGCTCATCAGAAATTAAGTTTTGGAGCCCAAATAATGATAGTTCAGAATTTTAATAACATTTCCAGCCCTCAATATTCCTGACCACAAACTTCTAGAGGTAAAAGTGAAAACTCTGCAGTTCTTATATTGTGAGAGAACTATGTAAAAGCAACCGTGGAAGTAGGAACCCACTTTCTGTTTGGAAAGTTGGGGATATGAGCTTTGTCAACAATAAACACAGCTCACCATTCAATATAGTAGTTGAATATGATTGTATCGTTATTTTGAAATATGTTTCTGTCTTTGTGTATATTTCTTTTGTTTTCATTGCCAAAGACTAAATATTGTTTGAACGGCCTTGAAGCTATGGTCATTTATATCTTGTGGGAACAGGCCTTTAGAGACTACAAGTGTATCAAACTGCAATGAAGAAGGAAACAATTTCCTAATCTCATATACAGTTCTGTATTTCCAAGGGCAATCAGATAAAACATTTGTGACCTTCCATCTTTATTTTTAAAAATGAACCATGATTGAAACATTTATATATAATACATTCTTTAGAAGAGACCTTGCTGATAACAGGGTTCTAAAAGATTGATGCTCAGAATAAAACTATTTTGACCTTCAATTCCTAACTTCACAATGCCTTTGAAAAGAAATCTTGGAAATTTCAATAAAAACCTTAAAAACCATATTTAATATATAACATATGTTGACTGGGCATATTGTTTTATTACAATAACAATCTTGGATAAAAATTGTACATGTTCAATATCTGCAGTTACGATTTAATTTGGTAAAAAGTATGGTCACAGACAGACTAGGCAGACAGCCAAACTTTAAGAATGCAACAAAGCACAACTTCAGCATTGTGCTGGACAGAGCTACAGCCTACTGAGAAATGACAGAGGAAGAAGAAAGTCCAGCAGAGAGAGATAGCAATCAGAAAAGGCCAGACTTTTGTGGAATAAAGGCTTTGGGCAAATTCCAGGTCTATAACAGCCACAGATGAGCCAGAATATGAAATTAAGAAAAATTTTATGTGTTTTTAGAATGAAAGGAACTATGACCACAATTTCTTAAAAATATCCAACCTTTGAAATAACCTTATATTATGAATGAAAAAGGAAAATTTTGTTTATATGCTATAAAAAAATCTTCATTACCAAACCAGTTTTCTTAAATATGGAAAAGTGTAACTTTGCACCATTGCTAGTATTTCTCAAGCTCGAGAGTCAGATAGCTACTTAATCATATTATGTATCAACTATGACTAACCATATCTTGAAGGCCAACATAACTAGTCAGTATGAAGGGCGGTACAGGTCACAGATTCCCAGATTTAGTGTCAAGCAAGGCCAAGGTCAATCTTGACTGCTTTCTAGACAGTTCACTTGGAAGCAGATCAATTTTGGTGACTGCCATGTTGGTAAACCTCATGTAAGGAAACTGTCAAACTCATAACCTTGATTGAGGGAATGTCTCAAAGGGTTCCCCGGGAATAGGTAGTGATGTTTTTAATCAGATGAAAGCGCCACCTTGGTAACAGCCAGTGGACTCTGAAATGGTCAATCAACCCGAGGTAGAGAATCTAGGGGCTTGGCAGTGGTCTGTAAGCACCGCTTGGCAAGAAGGCTTTGCAAAATAGAAAGCATAGTTTTAATTGGGCCAATCTCATTCTCTTCAAAATATAAATTGGAGATACGAGGAAAAAGAGAGGAGAGAGCTAATAGTGGAGATGACTGGGTAGAAACAGAGAAATAGCTTCTGAGAATGTAGCTGCAATACAGCAGTGACTAAAAGGTTGAGAATATAATCTAGACTTTGGATCTTTTTAAAATTGTCCGGGTTTTTTTTTTTTTTTTTTTTTTTTTTTTTTGGGGGTTGTGTTTTGTTTTTTGTTTTGTTTTGTTTTTGGGATAGGAAGAGAGAGCGAGCACACATGCAAGCAGGGGAGGGGCTGAGGGAGAGGGAAAGAGAGAATCCTCCAGCAGACGCCCCACTGAGCATGGAACCTGACAGTGGCTCCATTCCAGGACCCTGGGATCATGACCTGAGCCTGAGCTGAAACCTAGGTTCAGATGCTTAACCAACTGAGCCACGCAGGTGCCCCTAAATTGTTTGGTCTTTTACTATCTTCCTGTCCTCACAAGTTCCTTGAAATTCCTTTTGCCGACAAAACCCTGTCAATTGGGTTATTAGAGTGCATATCTCTTTTTTATAACATTATTCTTACTTTCCTTAAATCTCACTGCTGTTTTTAGGACCCATTTTAACACTTAAGAGCCTGCCATTTTCTCTTCAACAGCGTTTCATAACCTTACCTAAACTCTACCTTCTATAGTGCATAATGAATATCAGCCACTCAAAAATTCTCAGTAATTAAACTATTACACAATTAAAAGATATTATGAAAATTCAATGATTTTCCAGTTTATAAGACTTTCATTTTTACACAAACTATTTCCTTTGCTCCGCACAACACCTGTAATGAAAGTAGAGAGTCTATTGACTCTTCAACATGATAAGGACAGAGAGATTAAGGATATACAAAGAATATATATTACCCCAAGGATATAAACACAGAGTTTGTAACTCCAAATCCAATTTTTTTAAAGATTTTATTTATTTTACTTGAAAGGCAGTGAGAAATAGAGCAAAGAGCACGAGAGAGAAACAGACTGCCTGCTGAGCAGGGAGCCCGACGTGGGACTCAATCCCAGGACCCTGAGATCATGACCTGAGCTGAAGACAGCGCTTAACCAACAGAGCCACCCAGGTGCCCCTCCAAATCCAAATCTAATATTCCTTCCCATATACCACAGTTCATAAAATGATATATATTACAATATATGTTTACATTGACATATTTAGAACTTAACAAGGAGAGGTTTTCAATTAGTAAGCTGCTTCTGCATTCTTCTCTTAAGAATTTTATTTTTTTACCAGTCTTATAGTGAACAAAAATTAAATTGCACGGAGCTAGTTTAATGATTTCAAAGAAACTCACGATGTGTTTAGGGTATAAAAATGGTTTATATTAATTAACTTTTAGATATCTGAAGACACGAAAAACTGAAGCATTCCTTTGAGCACTAAACTAGTAGTACAATCAGAATTAGGGAATGATCAACTTTTGAATTATAACATACATACATATATATATACCCACATGATTAGATGAAGAAATTGTCAGTAGTTTTGGGAAAAAATTTCTTGATAGTTGTAGAAAAATTTTATAGCTTGCAGTGTAAAGGTTTTGATTTGCTTATCATTTATGACAGATTGAATGTTTGTGCTCCCACCCTTCAGATTCATAGGTGCAACCCTAACGTCCAATATGATGGTATTAGGAGGCAAGGTCTTTGGGAGGTAGTTATGTCATGAGGGTGGAGCCCTCATGAATTGGATTAGTTTCTTTATAAAAGAGTGATGAGCTTGTGCTGTCTCTTGCACTCTGCATATCTCTCTCCCTCTCTCTCTCTGCCATATGAGAATACAAGGAGAAAATGGCCATCTGTAAGCCAGGACAGAACTCTCACCAGATACCAGAATTGGTAGTGCCTTGATCTTAGCCTGTGAGAAATAAATGTTTGTTTTTTAAGCCACCCAAACTATGGTAATTTGTTATAGATGCCCAAGCTGGCTGAGACATCCTTCATCTCAAATGTTCACATATACAGTCCTTTCTCTTTAGAATGAGAGAAATGTTAAGGCATAAGTATTATAAAAGAAGATATATGGAACCATGGCTTCCCAAGAAATGTCATAAGGGCTTTTCCCCTCTTGTATGTCTTAAGAAATTTCCATCTGCCCCTTCCATGATACCCAAATATTATGCCCAGTATAAAAACACAAAATCAACACAAGTTCCTTGTCATTCCATTCCACCTCTTTACACATGCATTTTCTTGTGGGCAGTTGTTCAAAAGACCCTTCTACACCTAGTTCTGGAGAAAAATCTTCAGTATACAGTATTGGAACAGAACTTTCCGGAACTGATAAATGTCCTCCAGGAATTTTAGGTAATTTATGGTGAGATGATCATGTTAGACAGTTAGGTAGGTATGAGCAAGGAGGGATAAAGCAGGTGCTGGCCACACCCCCAGAGGGTACCATCCCTGAAGGTTAACAGCCACACTTTCAAAGCCACCTCTAAGGGCTAACAGTACAGGAAAGGCCTAACTCAAAAGCCACAGGAGACTTCTAACAGCTGAGCATATGCACAAAAGGTGCAACTTGCCCGTAAGTACCTTTAAGGTCACAACAGAACCTTATCAGACACTCATAAATATGCAATACAAAAACAAATACAGTTATAACATAGTGCATCATGGGCACATGCGCAAAATGTTATATAGCCACCAGCTGTCAATCAAAAATGTCAATCAAAGCCAAATTTACATGTACACAAAGCGGTCTTAAAAGGATGCAGCTAGAGCTTCTGGGGGCCATTTCCACTCTTGCTCCAGCAGTGGCCCACTTTCACTCTTGAAAGTGTACTATCTTATCCACTCAATAAACTCTATCTCCCCATTCTGGTCCTGGGTTTCCAGTTCTTTAGCGCATCTGGGACAAGAACTGAGCGACCCAGTAACAATCATGCTGAGGATAAGGTGATAGATACAAATCTTGATGCTGCTAAAGTTTTCATCTGGAGACTTTTCTTGAGACAATAACTAACCTTGCATTCCATAATCTATCTTCTGATGAAAACTTGATTAATCCAGTGTATGAGTATTGATACTTATTTATTTTAGTGAGGTTGGTTTCTAAAACTACCACTATAAGATTGGGAGATACATATACAATCCTGTTTTCAAATCTGAAATCTTGAAATTCTGAGATTCATACTGAATTGAGATGTTCTTGGAAGACTTGTGTGGGTGAAAGAAACTAGACCCACAGAACTTTGTGATTCCTTGAATTTGAATCTATATTACCATCCTGTGGGATTCATTGAGATTTAATGGGTTACATTTATTTAGTTAGTTAGTTATTTACTTATTTATTTCATTCATTTTTTTAATGAGCTACATTTTAAATGCTTTAAGTTTCTTGGTGAACTTTAGAGAAAACAGAAAAACAATGACAATTAAATTTGTCTGATATATTTTAGCTGAATTGGTTCCTCATTGTTTTTTATTGGATTCTGATCAGTACTGCCAGATATGCATGGCAGAATTAAATATATGTCACTTGCTTTTGCACGATAACAAAATATTACTTTCTATTGAGGGATAATTTAATGGAGCATAAGAATGTCTCTGTATGAAAGAAAACTATGTTTCAAAGTTTCCTGTCAGGATATTTGGTATTTTCAGATTGGTTTGCTAGCTCTGCATATATGAGATCTCCACAGTAACTTTCAGGGAAGAAGTAGCAGTGTTAGCGAATTGTAAATCCACTAAAGAAAACAAACCAGATTTCATCCTGTGTGTATTATAAAAACTCCTCCACAATATTATATAAAATGCAAATCTGACCCAATTCAGTTCACCAAATATTTTTATTTAAAATGATTGTTTTGCTTTGTTAACAGATATATAGAAAAATGAGAAAACAATAGAATAAGAAAATAAAAAGCAAAGGAGAAGACTGAATAGGAAATGAATCTGTTCCATCAATCTATTTCTCTGTCTTGTTCTTGGTTTAATTGTTCTCTTCTAAAGCAACATTAAGACTGCTCTTATTGATCCCATCTTGGGAGATTACTCAATGTCTCTGTCTAGGTAGTTAGGTATTTTGGAGGTTGTTCACAAGCTCTGTCGGAAAGATACTCATTTTTCATTTTAGCCTTTTCTTTGTAAGGTTTATTGACCTTAATTTAAGGTTTCATTGAATTTATTCACCTTTCTTTCTACTTTCTATGATATCACTTTGTTATTTTTCTTTGTTAACTTCCCTTTCCCCCCACTTTCTGGCAAATATTTTTCCTCTAGCTCATTTATTCCTATTTTCTTCACTGCGTAGAGTGTATATATATATATTTTTTTGGCCTATGTATTGTTGCTGGGAGTGAGAATGACTGAATTTTTTAGCATCATCACCAGGAACACAGTATTCTACCCTTCATACATCAGGAAAAACAAGCAAAATCTTTATTTAATGCTTATTACTGTTTCTTTATGGTAACATGTCTGCATTGAATCACTTAGGAATAACAAAATACATGTCCAAGTTAGAAGTAGCCCTAAATTAGATATGGCTCTTCTGTTTTGAAGTTAGAAGAATATATCATCACCAAACTTTTGCTTCAAATTATTTCTGTAAACTCATCAGATGAAAGTTTGAGCTGGAGTCAAAGATTACTATGAATGGAATCCCAGGTGTTTAACACTATTTTCCTTTCAACTTGACAGAAGCCTTTATGAGATCCAATAACATTTATTTCTTTTATGCTTCATTATTTGTATACTATGCATATAAAAAAACAAAATATTTGTAAGCTCAAATCCTTTTCTAAGTGAGGAAAAAAGGAGGATAATTTGAGACTAAATGTTTTAAAATGACATAAGTTATTTATTACCTAGTTGATACTCTTATGCAAAGCATATACGTATAGGGATAACAATATCAACATGGAATAAATCAGTTTACTGTGTAACCTTGTCTATTGTATTAATTTGTTTTATATTGTATTTCACAAAGAAAATATTCAAATTAGTCATTGAACATAGATACATATTTCAATTAAATTATTTGATAAAAGCTCTGTCATTGAAATGTTCAGAGAAGGTTAGATACAAGTTTGAGTGGTTATGGTAGTACAAGCTAATGACTATCAGTGTCTCAGAGGCCTCAACATCAGACACAGATGATTAACAGTTTGTATGTGGATCTAGATAATCCAATCATGTTTTCAGTTTATTATTGTATCATGCTATTGTAAAGACAAAAGAAAGAAGATGGGGGAAGAGTAAGAGTTGAAGATTCTTTAAAGTTAGAAGATAAAAGATGAAACTGTTACGATTCTGACAGAAGAGAGTTGGCACGCTCAAATATTTTAATTAATAAAGGGACTAATAAAGAGGGAATTAATGAATTATAGAATTAAGGGAACCAGTAAGGCTTGGTGGTGCACTCAACAACAGTCTAGACAAAACCAGTGGTAATATGTTTAAATTATTAAATATTTCCAATGTGTCAAAATCACAGAAGGAGTTGAGCGTATGGGGGTGGTTATAGAGATCATCAAGTACAAATCTTATTGTAATAGGCAACATTAAAGTATTTCAAAGCCAATGCATTCTACATCAATTTTAATTATTATAACATTCTGTTTCATGGCTTGCTGAAATTTCTCCTGATACAACTTCTACTTTTTGCTCCTACTTCTGCCCTTTGGAGGCCAAATGACTTATTTTGTCCTCCAGATAGGGAAAATATACGTAGAAATATTTACTCCAGAGTCAAATATTTGAGGATTTAAGCCCCTTTTAAACTAAAATCTAGTTTGAAGGACATGATAGTGTTTCCACCATTTCCCTCTATTGGATATGGGAAGTTCATTCACACATCCCCTCCTCTACTGTTACTATAAACTTCCCATGCACCTAGTTAAGGTCACTTCTTAAATTTGAGACTTCAAACTATGGTAGGAATTGCTCCAACACTTTTTTCATCTCTTATGTATCTTTCATTTTCTCTCTCTACTAAACTATTCTCACCAGATTGCAAACTTATTGCTATTTATGTGCATTTATATATATATATATATATATATATATATATATATATATATATATATGGGTGTGTATGTATGTATATATATATATCTCATATATATATATATGAGATTCTTTGTGTCCCACCTCCAACTTCAACTGAGACTCTTTTACTCTCATTAACTTGAGATAAAAAATCATTGAAATATATGTCCATGACACTGTCTTCTATTCTCTCTCTCTTAAACACATTCCAATTAGATTTTTGATCCTATTGTCTCACCAAAGATATCAATATCTACCCAATGTTACCATGTCAGATTCACTGGTCATTTATGAGTCTCATGTTTCTTGACTAATCAGAAGCAGCATTTGTCAAAGCCGATCTTACATTCTTTCTTTTGAAACCTTTGCTTAACATACAAGTTCCCATATCTTGTCCTTTCTCTCACTTTCTCTACCCCATTTCCTAACCATATTGACTTAGTCTCCATACAAAGTCTTCTTCATATCCCAGCCTCTAATTGCTTGAAAGCCCTAGGGCTTAAACCCTGAACCATTTCTTTGGGTCTTTAAATAGCATCTTAAACTGAATATACCTGAAACTTAATTCCCATTGTTCACTAACACCAAAATTATTCCTGTTTTAACTAATTTCCAGTTTCAGAAAACACAGACTTCATCTTGCTGTAGCTAACATACTCCAAGGCATCTGTAACTCCTCTTTGTCTCATATTCCATGTCCACCTTTCAGTTCTATAAGTTATGACAAATGATACATTTACCAAATACTTGAGCATCATTAATACGGATTTTCATCTTTTCAGGCTTTAACAACATTTTCTTTGCTGCTCACTGACCAAACACTAAGTCAGTGTTTTCATTTGGATGTAATTATGATAGTAATAAACACCCTAAAATCAAAGTTGCTTAATATCATAAATGTTTTTTTTTACACAAAGAAGAATGATGGTGATGGTAAGTTCTCTTTCAACATGAACCTATGCCATCTATGATAAAAAGCTCCAAAGATTACTGGAGAAGGAAAGAGAGAAATGGAAATAGCAAACCAGCTCTTAGCTGTCTCATACCAGGAGTGACTTTGATAGTTCATTGGTCAGAACTAGTGACATATTCCCTACAAAACTGTGACTTGGAAAGGTCAGCTAACATGGAGACCTTGCCATACTTACTTTTTGCCCATTAGCCCAGTTTCTCCAAAAGGCAATAGTTTTTATTTCTTAAGACTTTAAATTTATATAATTTTTAAAAATCAACTTGGGCATTGTTTGGCACTATTTAAAGTAGATAGCTAATGAAATTGGGTCCTTTGCAACTGTGGTTTTGAAATTTTCCTTCCTTGTATAAGCACAAGATATATTTTGAAACCTTCAAATTGCTATCTAAAATATTTTATCAAAAGTTTATATTATTGCAAAAATTTGGTACCTGATATACTATTAATACTGACTTTTCAATAATACAGTAGTCCATATACAATAATGATTTGACACCACTATATATTATTAAAAATAATCTCATTAATATTCAAAAGTCTTGTTTCTCTTTAAACTTCATTTATATTTCACTTACCTAATAGACTTCATAGTAACTTAATATATTTTTATGATGGTAAATCATTAATTAGGTTCCCCATCATATTTCTTTGCAACAAAATAGGTAAAGAGACGGAAACTTATTTATTATTTATTTATTCATTTATCTTTTTTGTTTAGTTTTTAAAAATTTTCTGGATTGAGCTACCATTAATATTAGTAGTAAATATTTGAATCTAGCTCTTAAAATACAGAAAATATTTATGTCTTAAATATAAAATACAAATTTTATTTTAAATAAATAAGTAGAGAAAATGAAAATATATAAACAATTAGAAAATAAAGAAAATTATTGGATGGCTTTGGGGTCACTATTACCTATTGCTACAATAAAACATTCAATATGTCTATATTTTACTTTTTGTTAGGTAGTATTATTTAGAAATTTTATTTATGTGTATCAGTAGATGGGAACTAAAGAATTTCCAGATGGCAATGGTACACAGTGTTTTCCACTCATTCTAATTCATGCCTTCCTCCCCTCCAACGAAATCCAGAGTGGACTTAAGTCAAAATTTATTGTTTATATTCAGTAATAAGCTGACAACAAAAATAAGTCTTGCTATTTTTTTTTATTCCTGAAATAAAAGATCTAAAACCATCTTGATTTTCAAAAAACGATATTACTTTTTTAGGGTTACTCATTGTATTTGAGAAATATATCAAAATATTTTACCAACACTTTTAAATGATAATGTATTATATTTATTTAACTTGATATAATCAGAAAGTGCTGGAAATTTTTTAAAAATATTTTAAATTGCAATATATATACATATTAAATACAAATTATCTGTTTATATGATTTTAGCTTTATCTCATACTTTTTAATTCAACAAAACCTTAAAGCTATGTATTCGGTTATAACCATCTTTAAGAAAGTGGATCAATTCAGGGAAAATGAACATCATTTGTAACTCTTTATATGCCATTTGTATACAATCTACATCATGGAAAATAAATGTTGAGTAAACAGTGTTCATTGTTAAACTAACCATCAACTCATGAGTACTTTCGTCAGGAAAAAATATGATAACAACTTCTTAATTCAAATAAATATTTTGTAAATACTTTGGAGAATATAACCAAAAAAAGTAAAATAACTTACAAAACAAATTTTTATGATAGAATACTAAAACCAGGACAGGTCCTAAAACTAGAACAAATAATGCAAGGGGAAAAAGCTGATTCAATTAAGAAATACAATGTCTTTTCATTACCTTATCTGTAATAACACTGTGTGGTATTTAACTCAAAGTAGTTACTTATGAAGTGAGGTCTACCATATAAGGATGAAGGCCCTTTCTATAAATATGTACACTTGCATATCAACCACAGATGTTTAGCTTTTGAGTAACACAGCACATATAGACATTCAAAAAGTCCCTCATTTTCTCTCACAAATAAAAAACACCTCTGTCCTGGGACTGCCCCTATATAATTATTTCCATGATCACAATAGAATAAAACCAGAATATGAAAATTACCTTCCTTATTAAACTTCTGTAAAATGGATCAGTCTAAAAATAATGGAAATACTTTAATTTTTAAATATCCAATGATAGAATTGAAAGATAAAAGGTTCCAGGGGAGCCTGGATTGCTCAGTGGGTTAAGGGTCTGCCTTTGGCTCAGGTCATGATCCCAGCATCCTGGGATCCAGCCCCACTTTGGGCTCCCTGCTCAGCAGGGAGTCTGCTTCTCCCTTCCCCTGTACTAGCACTCTTACTCTCTCTTCCTCTCAAGTAAATAAATAAATAAATAATCTTAAAAACTATTTAAAATAAGAAATTTCCATCTTTTAAGGGATTTTTAAAACACAGAACTAATTGTTAATTCTTGTTACCTGGAATATGACTATAATGGGAAAAAAAGCATGTTTATAGACTAGATTGTATAGGAAGTTGAAATTTTATATCATATTGTAAAGCTCATTTTGTAATCTACTTGCTATGTAAAATGGCTGACATAATGATTCTACATAAAATCATATATATTTGTAGCAATTAAAGAGCTTAGCAATGAGCAGGAACCTATTATAGAATTACTATATTAATTTTGCAGTTAAATCTCAAAACAATTGAAATTTGGTTTCAACTTTGTTGTCACACAAACAGATGTGCTTAAGCGATACATCCGTTGCCTTCTTCCTTAGTTACTTACCTTCTACATTTTAAAATGAATGTTTCCAGCAATTATAATAATTTGGAATTGTCTGGTTTCCAATGAGTTGGATGCTGTCATAAACGGAAGACCCAAGTTATTTAAATATTTGACTATTAAAAAAATGCAATGGGGGCGCCTGGGTGGCTCAGATGGTTAAGCGTCTGCCTTCGGCTCAGGTCATGGTCCCAGGGTCCTGGGATCGAGTCCCACATCGGGCTCCCTGCTCCTTGGGAGCCTGCTTCTCCCTCTGCTTCTCTCTCTCTCCTCCTCTGTCTCTCATGAATAAATAAATAAAATCTTTAAAAAAAAATGCAATGGTTCTGACGAACATTATAATACTAAAAATAAAATAAAACAAAATTTTTAAAATTATTTTTATTCTGTTCTCCTGAGCCACAACATTAGAAATTGCATGCAAGCTCTAAAACAAATTTTGATCTAGTTTTATTCTTGACCTAGAATTAAATATATCCATGATTATAGAGGCTGCTGTAATAGGAATTTTATTGTTCAATATCACCAGCTCCCAAGATTCTATTAGCAGAAATAATAACATTAATTTCATATTTAACTGATATCCATCTTATTGAAGAAAATATATTCATTATTTTATTTGCTCGTGGTACTAATAATTTATTTTCTGAATGTGCAATTTAACCAAATTGAAAGGACATATATAAGCACATGTTTCAAATGATAATTTATAATATTTTAAAAATTTAGATGATTTTCTCTTTATTCATTTGAATTATTAAGATACACTTGTTCACATTACAAAAACAGGATCTTAAAAATTGGATGTTATATCATTAGTAATAATCACTAATATTGACTATTTTAGCTCTCTTAAATATTGAAAATATTTCTTTTAAAAAACTAGTACCTTTCTCTTTGTAAATAGAGATAGAGGATAGATAATCTTTCCAAGTGTATGTCTAGCTATATATATATATGTATATATATATATACACATAGAAAGAGAGAGAGAGAGAGATAATACCTCCTTAAAATGTAATACCTAAGTCAATCTCCTGAACTAAGATAATTTAAGAAAAATATATCAATGATAAGGGCTCATGGGTGGCTCAGTCGGTTAGGTGTCTGCCTTTGGCTCAGGTCATGATCCCAGGGTCCTATATCAAGGCCCACATCAGGCTTGCTGCTCAGCAGGGAGCTTTGTCTCTCTCTCCCTCTGCCTATCCCCCTGCTTGTGCTCTTTCCCTCTCTCTCTCAAACAAATAGATAAATAAAAACATGTCAATGATAATATATTTGCTGATTTGAAAATAAGGTATTCCTCTGATATGTAGTGTTGGTTTAAACTAGAAGAACAAATCTCTTAAATAGGACTTACCTGCTTTCTTTATAGTATTCATTGTATCCTTATTTGCGTGATCACAACCAAAAACATGGAGTGAAGTATGTAAAAAAATAAAGTAAGAAAGTTATTTTACTCTGAAAGCTGGATAAGACTTGAGGTAGTAATTGTAGAATTAGAAAGATTTGGTCTGAAAGGCTTTTGACAATGCCATACAGAAGCTCTTTTAGGATAAGAGAGGATTCTTAGCTGGAAACTTCCCTGAATGATCTGGAAAGTAAGGGAGTTAAGGACAAGCACTAACCTGAGGCAGAGCTGGATGTGACCTTAAGGAAGGACAAAGTATGTGTCTGTGTTTGGGTAGGAGGACATGTAATTTTATATCATCTATCTATTATCTATCTATCTATTATCTATCATCTAGCTAGCTAGCTAGCTAGCTATCATCTATCTAACATCAATCCTCTTGAGCCAGCATTCAAATAACATAGTGGCCAGAGAAAAACACAACCATGTTAATTGGTCTTATTTTAAAATCATTCCCAAAACCTTCAGTGGTGACTAGACATTCTAATGCTTTATTTAGTCAACTAACTTTCTTGCTTTCTGTAAAGACATCTTTCCCCAGTGTCATTTATCCCTTCAAATGTATTCTACTCCTTGCTTCTCCCAGCTTTAGCTGGTAGATGTTTTTCCAGTTTTTCCAGGCATCTTGATGATACAGAGGAAGTTAGAAAATGAACCCTCACATTTTTCTACCTTTAGATCTATGAACAGGGCTGTGTCTTTCCACTGGCTTTCTAACTTTCTCCTGTGAGAATGAATAGCCCATGCTGCTGTCTGAGGGCAATAGCCTATGTACATTAGATTCAACTCCTTTCTTCCTAACCATTCACTCTGTCACTTTGTTTGCTTGTTTGTTTGTGATATAATTGACACATTACATTGTATAAGTTTAAGGAATACAATGTGTTGATTTGGTACATACTGCAATATGATTACCATCTTAGCATTATTTAACTCATCCATCACATCACATAATTATCATTCCTTTTTTTTGTGGTGAGAAAATTTAAGATCTAGTCTTTAGCAACTTTGAAGTATATAATACAGTATTGAATATAATCACTCTGCTGTGCATGAGATGTTCATTTGTGAGAATGGCTATCATCAAGAAGGCAAGGAGTAAGTGTAAGGATGTGGAGAAAAGGGAACACTTGTGCACTGCTGGTGGGAATGTATAGTGGCTCAGCCACTATGAAAAACAATGTGGACATTCCTCAAAAAAATAAAAGTAGAACTATCATATCACCAGCTCTCCCACTTTGGAATATATATGAATACAGGATATCAGAGAGATGTCTGCCAACCCACGTTTATTGCAACATTAATCACAACAGCCAACATAATTATTAACTTCATACTTATAATTGCTCAGTGCTTTCTGTATCATAATTTGCTTTTCTTTTTCTCCTCATCCTCATCAGGACATAAACAAGCCATATTGCCCAACATGAAACAAAACAAAACACAGAAACCTTGTGTGATTCTTCCTCTATCTCAGATACTCTTCACTTCCCTGTTCCCTTCCAAGTAAATATCTTCTGAATTGTCTGTGTATAGTCATCATACCATCAATCTTTCCATTTCTTTAGGAAGAGACTCCAATTTAAGGATATCATTCTCTTTTGTTTACCCTCCTACTTCACTGAACCCTCAGGCTCCTTTTTTATCCTATTCATCATTCCTACCTCTAAATTTTGGCTCAGTTTGAAACCCACAACAGATCTCCTGTTTTCTCTATATACATACACTTTCATAGGTAATTTCATGTGTTTCTATGACCATGCATGTCATATAAGTTTTTGGTAAATACCAATTTATTTATCTCAGATGTTCCCTTGAACTCCCAGCTTGTATGTCTGTTTACTCCACATACACACTTGATTCACAACCTTAAAGTGTGCTCGAACCTCAGGCTTCACGTTCATTTATGACAACCTGTCAGTTTAGTTCTTCAGTTTAAACACTGTCTAATCATCTTCAAATACTTGTTTTCTTTAATAAAGAATTCATCAACAAATCTTGATGGATCTTCTTTCAAAATATATTCAGAATCTAATCTCTTGCCCCCACCTTCACGTTCCAAACCACTATATCTTCTTTTCTGAGCTATTAGATTTCTAGCCTTCTAACTGCCTACACATCTACACACACACACACACACACACACACACACACACACACACACACACACACACACACACACAGTATTTTCTATACCTCACTTACAATAGGTAGGTATTCTCCACATGGCAAAGAGAGTGATTCCTGGCATACCATATAACATCTCTGCTAAAAATTCCAATGCTTTTCATCTCTCTCCAAATAAAATTCAAAGTCCTTACTATGCTTTGGCTCCATGATACTATGATATTAACTCTTTCCATGACTCAGTGTACTTACCTTCACCAGTCACACGGATTTCTTCATGTTGCTAAATACACTAAGCACTCGAGGACATTACATTCTGCTGCTGTTATCTTTAAAGGTCATTCCTAGATATCACCACTCAGATATTCTATTCTTCCTGATCTTTGCTCAAATATTCCCTTATCAGAGAGGTCTTACCTGAACACTCTTTTGAAAATAAGATTCCCTGCACTCTCTCTGCCTTTATTCACAATTTTTGTTATCCATAGCACTTACCATCATCTGACATATTATGTATTTGTTTGGTTGCTGATCGTGTGGTTTCCCTTCCATATTATAAACTCTATGACAGTAAAAATGTCCTTCTGTTCACTTTGCCCAGAATGGGACTCGTACATAGTAATACTCTATAAATGTATTTTAAATGAGCGAATGGAAATAGATTAGAAAATAAGTAAGAATTTTATATGAACAATAAAGTCAAAAGTATGTACCAAGATGGGGTTCTGGATTATTCAGTGAGGCAGACAAACAACGGAGTCCCGGTGAGTGATGAATACTGTCGGGATTCATTTTGCCGTGTCAGTGTGAGTCCCATAGATCTGTCTCTTGGGGCTATGGCTATAGTGAAGTCTTATATCAATTATTTGTCTCTAAGCTGAAGAGCCACTTAGCACAGATGCTTCATTACTGTGAAAGGTCCTATTTAAAATCGTGGTTTTAGACATGACAATAACATTAACTTGGACATTACTGCCCCTGACAAATCCAGATGATTTTTATGGAATGACATGGCTTACCTTCAAACAAGAAATCGAGAAAACTAGTCAATTTTTTACTTATCTTTTAGATATCTGCGTTTTAATATTGTATTCCCAAATTTAAAAAAAGCAGTATGATAGGTGGTATGAAAGATAAATTATATAAAATAATCTTAGATCTTGGTCTGTGTCTGTATCTATAGCTGTATGTCCACTGTATGTCTTTGTGTCATGCTGTGGCTATGTCTGCATCTATAGCTGTATGTCTACTGTCTGTCTTTGTGTCATGCTGTAGCTATGTCTGTATCTATAGCTGTATGTCCACTGTATGTCTTTGTGTCATGCCGTAGCTATGTCTGTATCTATAGCTGTATGTCTACTGTCTGTCTTTGTGTCATGCTGTGGCTATGTCTGTATCTATAGCTGTATGTCCACGTGTCTGTCTTTGTGTCATGCTGTAGCTCTATCTATATCTTTATTAAAAAGCCCAACAGACATTAGTAAGAAAGAGAATTGTGATGTTGCTGCAAACATTTCCTCTTCTAATTTTAACACATACACACACACACACAAAATAAGAAAGAAATTAATATACCACTACCATTCCCATACACATATATACACAGAAGAAATGTGGTTACAATTTTAGAATATAAACTGTTTCACTGTATTTAGCACTCTGAATACCATGCAAATAATAAATAAAATGGAGAGAGAAAAAGTAAAGAAGAAAATTTCAAAATTCAATACGAAGAACCAGCTATAACCTCAAACTATAAACTAGTAAAACTAGCTTTTAAATGCACTGCTGTTTGTACAAAATTAAGGGACAATGTTGAGTATAAATGCATTCTTCTGCAGGTTATATAAAGCAGTAAGAGTTTTGCATATATAAATAAAACATCCCAAATAGAAGCAAATGAACTTCTGCTGTTGTATGAGTGTGTATGGGGAATAGGTAGATTGGCTGCTGGACCCTGTATTTACTAAACCTCTCAATTTTACTGGGGAAACAGAGTATAAAAGGAGGAGGAGATATGGAATAGAAATTAATGCTTCAGCTACTAATTGTGGTCAGCTGAAGAAATCATTGCAAAGACCCTACATAAAAAAGGGTTGGCAAAGGGGTTATGTTGTCATGTTGTGAACCAGGAACACAACCAGCCAGCACAAAGCAGTCAAGCCTCCAGGATAAAATGTGGCGAGACACTGCACTAAATAATGCACATGATCCCAACAACTCTGCCCAAGCTTCCTCTTCTTTTTTATTAAAATTTTATTTATTTATTTAAGAGAGAGAGAGCACAAGCTGGGGGAGGAACAGAGGTGGAGGGAGAAGGAGGGTAAAAAATCTCAAGCAGACTCCATGCTGAGCATGGAGCTGATGCAGGGCTCGATCCCAGTACCCTGATCATGACTTTAGTGGAAACCAAGAGTCAGATGCTTAACTGACTGAGCCACCCAGGTACCCCATCTGCTTAAGCTTCTGATCCTAGCCCTTTCTCTAAACAAATCTTGGAGAAAAACCATGCAAGAAAAAGCCATGCATCCATTCAAAAATGACAATTGATAATAAAGCAACCACAATATCACTATACCATATATAATGCAAAGGCAAAGGAAAGAAAAAAAATACACAAAAGACAGGTGAAAAAAATACACATCAAAATAATTACATTCTAAAACAGAAGAATTATACAATATATTATACAATATAACTGAGAGGTGCATAAATATTTGCTTAAGAGGTTTTTAGAAATATGACTTTTCTGAAATAAAAGTCCAAAAAAGAGGGGCAGCTCAGTGGGTTAAGCGTTTGCCTTTGGCTCAGGTCATGATCCCAGGGTCCTGGGATGGAACCCCTCATCAGGTTCCTTGCTCAGGGGGGAGCCTGCTTCTCCCTCTCCCTCTACTTGCCACTCCCCCTGCTTGTGCTCTCTCTCTCTCTGTCAAATAAATAAATAAATAAATAAAATCTTAAAAAAAATAAAAGGTCAAAGAAGAAACTCATGGGCTCAAAGAAAGCATCACAAAATAACATTTGACATCTATATATTATTTTAGAGGAACACGGTATAATACTAATAAAAGAATAATATCTGATATGATTAGCAAAGAGAGACAGCGAAAGTGTATTTCAGGAATACAATGCTGATACAAAATTGAAAAATTTATTTTCTCATTCACCATGTTCACAGAACAAAAGATTTATAACTTGTGCTTAATTTGATAGATTTAAAAGACATCTTATAAAATTCAACACCTATTCCTGATTATAAAAAAAGTAATATAAGATAAAGGATTTTGTATCCAAATTTTATGTGAACATGAATCAATATAAGAAACAAAAATATTTTAAAGATAAAATACTAATGATTCTTCACACCTAGGTAAAGATATTCACGACCTTCATTTTTTAAATATTTATGGACATACTTGCCTTAGGAGGTTGACAAGACAAACCCTAAGGAATATTTCTATTAGAAAGGGAAAGAACAAAGTACCATCATCTTCAGATATGTTTGTATGCCTGAAAATGAAATAATCATAAAATGAATTTCCTGTTTTCTCCTGAATTATGTGAATATTTTTTGTTTCCTTTTGTCTATTGGAATTTTATTTTATTTTTTTAAAAGATTTTATTTATTTATTCATGAGAGACAGAGAGAGAGAGGGGCAGAGGGAGAAGCAGGCTCCCAAGGAGCAGGGAGCCCGATGCGGGACTCGATCTCAGGACCCTGGGATCATGACCTGAGCTGAAAGCAGACGCTTAACCATCTGAGCCACTCAGGAGCCCTTTTTTTTTTTTTTTAAGATTTTATTTAGTTATTTGACAGAGAGAGACACAGCGAGAGAGGGAACACAAGCAGGAGGAGTGGGAGAGGGAGAAGCAGACTCCCTGCTGAGCAGGGAGGCCCGATCCATGGGGGGCTCGATCCCAGGACCCTGGGATCATGACCTGAGCCGAAGGCAGACACTTAATGGCTGAGCCACCCAGGTGCCTGTCTATTGGAATTTTACTTTTGGGAACAGTAGCAAGTGTCATGTGAATATACGAGGAAAACTTAGAATATTTGCTCAATTACTCTAATCTGACTTTTCATTTACTGTTAAAAATTTGCCTGTGTCAAGGTTCTCAGATATTAGAGTAAAAAGTTCCAAGAAAGCAAATAAATCCACAGATAAATACATTTTTATAAATGCATTCATTTTTTTGTTTTATTATGTTATGTTAATCACCATACATTACATCATTAGTTTTTGACGTAGTGCTCCATGATTCATTGTTTGCGTATAACACCGCAGGCTAACCCATACCCCCACCCCTCTTCTCTCTAGAACCCTCAGTTTGTTTCTCTGAGAAATACATTCATTTTTTAAAATTGAATTTCAAAGGAAATAATTAAGCTTTAAAAAACTCATAAATTTTTTTTCAACCTCTTCTATGTTCTGTGCATTCTTACATATGTTCCCCTTCAGTTAAAAACAAAATTTCTAATTGAAGTTTATAAAATAATTTGTGAAGTGGAGAAGTCAGACATATTTCATAGACATGTGATACTTAATGATTTTTTTATTTGATGCATCTGTTTCAGAATCTTAAAGGTTATATTTTCCATTAATAATTGCATATACTCATAATATTGTGGGTATTATTTCAATCTAATAACTTCCAGACCCTGTCAAAACATTTCATGCTCTCTTGTCTTAGATTCCAGGAGTTCTTTATCCTTCATTCGGAATCACACAGAAACATAAGGTTTCACTTGAATAGACATTCTAGCATCAGCTCTGAGCCTTCAAATATGTTTTTCTTTAGAATCAAATCTCACTGACAGCTTATTTGGAAACAGCTGGAATGAATATGAATTCCTTCTGCTCATATCTAGGCATACATTCATTTATTCTTTCAAAGGGTTTTATCTCAGTCCTTACTCTGTTCTAGACAATCATGAAAAGTTTACAAGAAATAAATTTGATATAAGACTAAGCCATTAATGGTGAGATAGAAGTCAGGGATATCATTATAAAAATTCCTAGAGCTGATTCCTCATAATCAAAGCCATCAGAAATCTAATGAGCACCTGATAACTACAAATATTAGAGTGGACAGAATATAGATTGCAAAAATTTTTGTTCCCCACGATAATTAGGTATATATAGGATATTAACTGAGAACATCTTACCAGTAAGAAAGGTGATGTTAGTCACTTGCATTTCATATTTTGTTTGGAGTCTAACTGAGGCTTGAAATTAAATCAGAATTTCAAGACTTTTATTCTTTATGAATGGGAGAAATGTTTCTACAAATATCTTATGAATTGAAATATTCAAGGTTCATGTAGCCAAATTATTAAAATCTTTGGCAGGATTTTTCAGCCAATTTCAATTCATGTTAAATTTCTGTACTTGACTTCTGCAGGCCTATATTTCCATTTTAGAAACAACCCACGAATTTTTGATAATCCACAATCACTTGACATAACAATTAGCAATGCCCTATACTTGATCTAGTAAAATAAGCCAAATGCAGCAATCATTATTCAAGGGAGCTTGTCAGGTATAGGGATGACATCAAATCATTTACATTAAATTCATTTAAAAAATGATATCATTATTTAAAAATAGAAGATTAAATTCTTAGGTATGATTATGTTTTGTTTTTCTTTACTGAAGAAAGCCAGAATATTTTGAAATATCAATATTTACTTTTCAAAAACTCTTAAATAATGTCATTACAAAAAAGTATATATTGAATATAATTTTACCTGTTGAAACATCCATCTCCTTGTTGATTGAGCCATACTAATATATAATTGCCTAATAATTTTCACATTCAATTATTTTATACAATAAATACTCTGATTTATAGTGATTTCTGAAATGTGTTAGTGCTTTAGGGCTTTCTAGTGTTAATCCTTTGATGTTTATTTACATTCGATTACTAATTAAATACTTTTTCACATTTATTGCATCTGTACATTTTCTATCTAGTATGAATTCTTTGAGGGTTTTGGACAAATGATTTTTCCGCATTAATGACATCCAAGGGGTTTTTTGAACCGTGAAAGACCCCAAATACACAAGCAATCTTGAGAAAGAGCAAAGTGGGAGACATCATGCTTTCTGATCTTAAACTATATTACAAAGCTATGATAATCATAATAGTATGGTATTGTCATAAAAACAGACACAAAGATCAATGGAACAGAGTAGAGAGCCCAGAAATAAACCCACCAAATATGGCAAAATGGGTGAAGATGGTCAGAAGGTACAAATTTCCAGTTTTACAATAAAGAAGCCTTAGGGGTATAATATAGAGTGTGGTGACTATAGCTAATAATACTGTATTGTATGTTTGGTTTTTTTTTTACTTCAAGTTTTTATTGAAATTCTAGTTCACTAACATACACAGTAAAATTGGTTTCAGATATAGAATTTAGTGATTTATCACTTATATATAATATCCAGTACTCATAATACCAGTGCCCTCCTTAATACACATCACCCATTTAACCCATCCCCTGACCACCACCCTCCATCAACACTGTCTCTTCTCTATAATTAAGAACCTCTATGTTTGTTTTCCTCTCTTCCTTCTCTCTCTTCCCCTGCCATGTTCATCTGTTTTATTTCTTTAATTCCATGTATAAATGAAATCATATGGTATGTCTCTCTGACTGACTTATTTCGCTTAGCATAATACACTCTAGCTCCATACACATCATTATAAATGGCAAGATTTCATTCTTGGATGAATGGATGAATAATATTCCATTGGATGTATACCGTATTGTATGTTTAAAAGTTGCTAAGAGAGTATATTTTAAAAGTTCTCATCACAAGGAAAAAATGTGCAACCATGTGTGGTGACAGACATTACCCAGACTTATTGTGGTGATCATTTCACTATATATATATATATAGATAGATGATAGATAGATAGGTATAGATAGAATCATTATTTGTGTACCTGAAACTAACATAATGTTCTATGTCAATTTTATCTCAATAAAAAGACAGGAAATCTCATCAATATAATAGAAAAATACTTTTTAAACTTAACTAAAAGTCTAGAGATGAAACATATAATATATGAAATATAAAAGACACTGGATGAACTTTAAAACAAATGAAAAATTACAGAGAAGGGAGTATGTAAACTTGAAGATAGATCAATATCAAGAGAAAAGTTTGAAAAGATTGAACAGGGTCTCAAGAAGCTGTTAGATAATATAAAACAGTATGACATACATCTAGGTGGAGTTGCAGGAGAGAGAAAAATCAGGACAGGGAAGAAAAAAATTTTTGACAGTAGGACCAAATGCAATGGTACAATAGATAAAATGCAGAACTCTATGTTACTTGCTCTGAACTAGAGAAGGCTGCCAGAGAAGGCTGAGTTAAGACAGCAGAGATATAGACACACATCATCTCTACTGATCCCACAGACATTGAAAGGATGATAAAGAAATGTAAGAAAAAAAGTATGCCCACAAATTTGATAGCTTAGGTAATACAACCAATTTCTTAAAAGTCACAGGTTATCTCAACTCACACAAGCATAAATAAATGACCTACACTATTGTTTGAAAATAAATCAATAATCAACAATCTTCAGAAATAAAAATCACTATGCCTAGGTGTTTTCACTGGTGAATTCTGTCAAAAGTTATGGCAGAAATAATGCTAGCTACCCACAATATGTTCAAGAAAATACAAGATGGACACTTCTAACTCATTCTATGAGTCCAGTATTACCCTAATACCAAAATCAGATTAAGATATTATAAGAAAAGAAAACTACAGACTACTATCCCTCATGAACATAAATATAAAAATCCTCAATAATATAAGAGCAAATCAAATCTAATGATGTATAAAATGAATTATACACTACAACCAAGTGGGATTCATTCTAGCTATGCAAGGCTGGTTTAGCATTTGAAAGTTAATCAATGCAATCTACCTTATAAGTGGCCTAAAAATAAAAATAATATGATTATAACAGTTGGTGCAGACCTAGCATATGACAAAATCCAAAACCCATTATTAATAATACAAACTCTCAGCAAAGTAGGAATAGAGAGAACTTCTTCAGGCTGGTAAATAAACCCGCCAAGAGAAGAAAGAAAGAGAAAGAAAACAAGATGGACATTGGATAGGAGCGATATTATAGAGACATTAAACAGATCCGTGGTTGCCAGGAGTTCAGGACCCAGACAGAAAAAAATTGAATAGGTAAAGCACAGGGGATTTTTTGGAGTGGTATAACTATTCTGTCTGATACTGTAGTGGTGACTATGTGACATGGCATTCGTTAAAATTCGTGTAACTTCACATAACAAAAGAGTAAAGCTTACGTTCTGCAAATTAAAAAGATCACTTAGGAGGTCATAAAAATCTCAGGATGTAATGCAAACTGTGAAGAAACAATCTAACTGTTACAGATCTAAGAACCGAAATCCTGCCGTTTGCAACGACGTGGATGGAACTGCAGGGTATTATGCTGAGCAAAATAAGTCAATCAGAGAAAGATGTGTACCATATGATCTCACTGATATGAGGAATTCTTAATGTCAGGAAACAAGCTGAGGGTTGCTGGAGTGGTGGGGGGTGGGAGGGATGGGGTGGCTGGGTGATAGACATTGGGGAGGGTATGTGCTATGGTGAGTGCTGTGAATTGTGTAAGACTGTTGAATCATAGACCTGTACCTCTGAAACAAATAATACAAAAAAAAAAAAAAAAAAGAAGAAGATAGCAGGAGGGGAAGAGTGAAGGGGGGTAAATCGGAGGGGGAGATGAACCATGAGAGACTATGGACTCTGAGAAACAAACTGAGGCTTCTAGAGGGGAGGGGGGTGGGGGGATGGGTTAGCCAGGTGATGGGTATTAAAGAGGGCACGTACTGCATGGAGCACTGGGTGTTATACGCAAACAATGAATCATGGAACACTACATCAAAAACTAATGATGTATGGTGATTAACATAACATAATAAAATAAAATTTAAAAAAATAAAATAAAAATAAATTAAAAAAAGAACTGATCTCACTGTAGACGGCAGAGAGAAATGGCACTGATCTAAGCAAGTTTTTAAATGAGTGGACTAAGAGTAAAGACTAAAGAAACAACTCAAACACTGTCCTCTAGTTGATTAAGTTGTTTCCTATATGGTATCTATTAATAATTCTAAAACCATTCTATATGTGTAATGAATTTGAGCAATTAAGAAATGGATGACAGCAGAGACCATGTTTCTTAATGTTGAAGTTTGAAGTTGCAGATAATCAAGAGAAGAAAGCTACAGTGATTCACGACCACATGAATCAGGGTAACTCATGTTTATCTTAATACATATATTGATAATCCATATAAATATATAGAATATTTGTATATGTGGACATACATGGGTTAGTATACACTCATATAGTTCTTTGATCTGTCAGCTTCCAAGACTTAGAAACAACAAGCATAATAATAACAATGAGTATACCTAATTAAAAGATTTCAGTTACGGGGCACCTGGGTGGCTCAGTCATTAAGCATCTGCCTTCGGCTCAGGTCATGATCCCAGAGTCCTGGGATCGAGCCCCGCATTGGGCTCCCTGCTCAGCGGGAAGCCTGCTTCTCCCTCTCCCACTCCCCCTGCTTGTGATCCCTCTCTTGCTGTCTCTTTCTGTCAAATAAATAAATAAAATCTTTAAAAAAAAAAAAGATTTCAGTTTCCAGCACCATTCTCCAGTAAAAGGAATTAGGACTCCTCGTTAAATGGTTGGTTCTCAGAAAGGAGCAGAAAAAATACAAGGTGAGCTTGGAACACCCTCCATTCCCAGAAAGTAAAGAAGTGCTAAATAAACACACACACAAACACATATACACACACAAATGAAGTATATTAAGGAGACACAGGAGCTAACTGAAAAAATCCCAAGTGGTCAAAGCTGGAAAAAATTGAGCAAAAGAAATAATGTACTGTTGTGTTAAAATCCAAAGTATAATATAAATGTCCATGAGTCCATGTTTGCACAAATAAATGACTGAGTAAATATATAAAAGGGGAAAAGACAAATATTTCATGCAGAACAATCCCACGTGATCTAAGAAAATAGTCTGCTCTCAAGGAGTTGCACAGAACTCCCCACTCCTAAAGTGTGACCTGTGCATCTTGACTTTTTTCCAAAGAGTACAGTATGGAAAGGGAAAAATAAGTAACTTTACAATGGAGAAATCTGACAAGCACCACTTTAGCCTGGTGACCAAGATTAACATCAACAGTTAGTAAGTCATGTTGCTAGTATGTAGCCTAGATGTGATGTAATGAGAACAGCAGTTTTCCCACATGATCTTCTTTTTAGAAACCTATAAACCCAGTTTGACCATAAGGAAAACATCAACTAAGAGACAAAATACCTGCCCAAGTTTCCACAAAACTGTGAAAATCATCAAAGCAAGGAAAGTCTGAGAAAAATGTCATAGTCAAGAAGCTCTGAACAAGACAAGACAACGAAACATAAAATCACATCCTGGATAGGATGCTGGCACAGAACAAGGACATTAGGTAAAAACTAAGGATATCTGAATAAAGTACAGCCTTTATTTAATAATAATGTCTCAAAATCAGTTCACTTATTATAACAAATCTACCATACTAATGTGCATTACATACTAATGTAATAGGGGAAGTAATAATAGGAGAAACTGGGTGCTGATATATGCACATACATATAATTAAAGAAGGCAAAAAAAAGTCATAAAATTAATATAATTATATGTCACTTCAGAGAAGAATGAGAATGTTTGGCTGCTAGTGAAAGATTTTCCTTATATTTCAAAGTTGTACAGCATTTATCAATCACATATATATTTTTGTTTTCAATGAAATATTATCATTGGTATTTTGAATAATATGTTAAAATATTTCCATGACAGTGTGAGATACAATCTTTCATTGCTTCTAAGTGTATGAATGGTCACTGCAAGCCGCATTCATATCAAGGAACAGATCATTACCAACATTCCAGAAGCCCTTTTTTTATGCTTTGAAGGAAGAGGTCAGGAGTCATAGCAGTTTGCCTGAAGAAGATGAGGTTTGAACTGGATCTTGAAGGAAAGTTGGATTTCAGCAGCTATATATGAGACCCAGTAGCGCGGACATTATAGACAGAGATGATTAAATAAACAATATAACCCATATGCATACCATCTGCTAAACTCTTTAATACACAAAGAATACGCATGATTTCAAACTCAAAGTTATTTTTTGGGTAATTTCTAGAGAGCTCTAATGATTTTATTGTATTTTGTTTGGTAGACAGGCAAATTATAAAGGGTTTTAAGTTGGGAAATGATCTCCTCTAGGATAATAAACCATAAAAATTGCAGAGTGAATTATCAAGAAATGAGATGCAGAAAAACCTAATGGAAGTTCTTAAAGTTCAGTCTCCAGTGCTTCCTTATAAGGCAACTAGTACCAATAACCCCGTAAATCTTATATATCAGATTCTACCAAGTGTTATATCCCTTTGGGAGAACTTGATCTATCTTCTTATCTTCCTTAAACAAATACATGCAACTATTGAGAATGTGTCTGCAGATGCCCCTTCCATACCAATGATTCATTCAGCTCTGAATAGAAGTGGACCATAACCTTCTTTTATAACTCCAAGAGGAATTTCCTAGTAGATGGTGTTTATAATCCACATAATATTATAAACATAAATCTTAGTGACCACATGATATTCTTTAAAATTCTCCCATAGTACAATAAGGGCTATTATAAAAATTTTACTTGAAAGAAATAAACAAACCAAATGAGAGTAGCCAGGAGAAGCAAATACGTATCTATGCAGTTTCTTTTATGTGTTTTACATTATTCTTCCTTGGAGAATTTTAAGAACTAATCAGTCCTCAGGTAATTGATGATTCAATGCAAAAGAGATCCATTCATAGAAAATAACTATGAAACATGTGTCATTTTCAAATGCTTTAGTTGATTATATTGAAGCGTAGAGGGGTAAAATATATGTCTGAGAGTCATCTGAGGAATGCTATAGGATGGAGGGAAAGGAGCAGGGTCCCAAATTAGTGGAGAGGAACATGGAAAACATTTTAGATTTGAGGAGAATATGGAAGAAAAAGCAGGAGAATCTTTGCATACAAGAAAGTTATTATCCAATGTACACCAAAAAATATAATAAAATTATTCGTCAGGACAAAATATGATATGATGCTGATTTTGTAGAATGGTATCTGAACATCTCTCTAAGAACAACAGAAACCCAGTCCAAGGCTGTTTCTGGGGAGAAGTTGTGGTTGGTTTGCAGTCATGTTGGTTTCACCTTTAAAACAACAGCTGTAGCCTCTCTCGTGAGATCTTCGCTGTATTGGAGCAGGCTGTGGTCGGCCCTAAAGGGGCAATAGGGGTTGTTCTGTTGCTGTTTCCCCACAAACCTGGGTCTGTTCCAGACTACCTAAGGCATACAGAAAAATGGAGTATATGACAGAATCCACCGACCGCACCCCTGGACACATCTTGTGCTGTGAGTGTGGTGTCCCAATTAGTCCAAATCCTGCCAATATTTGTGTGGCCTATTTGCGAAGTAAAGTAGACATCAGCCAAGGCATTCCGAAACAGGTCTCTGTATCTTTCTGCAAGCAATGTCAAAGATATTTCCAGCCGCCTGGAACTTGGATACAGTGTGCATTAGAATCCAGGGAGCTTCTTGCTTTTTGTTTGGAAAAAATCAAAGCCCCTCTGAGTAAGGTACGGCTTGTAGATGCAGGTTTTGTTTGGACTGAGCCCCATTCTAAGAGACTTAAAGTTAAACTGACTATTCAGAAAGAGGTGATGAATGCTGCTATCCTTCAGCAAGTGTTTCTGGTGGATTATGTTGTTCAGCCTCAGATGTGTGGAGATTGCTACAGAGTAGAAGCTAAGGATTTCTGGAAGGCTGTGGTTCAAGTGAGGCAAAAGACTTTGCACAAAAAAACTTTCTACTATCTGGAACAGTTGATTTTAAAATATGGAATGCATCAGAATACACTTCGTATCAAAGAGATTCATGATGGTCTGGATTTCTATTATTCCTCAAAACAGCATGCTCAGAAAATGGTAGAATTTCTTCAGTGTACAGTTCCCTGTAGACACAAAGCCTCACAGAGATTGATCTCTCAGGATATCCATAGTAACACATACAATTACAAAAGCACTTTTTCTGTGGAAATTGTTCCAATATGCAAGGATAATGTTGTTTGTCTGTCTCCAAAACTGGCACAAAGCCTGGGAAATATGAACCAGATTTGTGTGTGTATTCGAGTGACCAGTGCCATTCATCTCATAGATCCAAATAGCCTATAAGTTGTGGATATTGATGGAAGCACTTTCTGGAGTCACCCTTTCAATAGTTTATGCCATCCCAAACAGCTAGAGGAGTTTATTGTGATGTAATGCAGCATAGTTCGAGATCCAAAACGCAATGCAGGTGCTGGAATGATATCAAAAAGCATACCCTCGGGGAAGTCTGGGTACAGAAAACTTCTGAAATGAATACAGATAAACAGTATTTTTGTCGTACTCATTTGGGACATCTTCTAAATCCTGGAGACCTGGTGTTGGGGTTTGATTTGGCCAACTGTAACTTAAATGATGAGTATGTCAACAAAATGAACTCCGGTAGAGTCCCAGATGTGGTATTAATCAAGAAGAATTATGACCGTACCAAATGTCAGCATCATAGAAACTGGAAACTGAAAGAGCTTGCAAGAGATAGAGAAAACATGGATACAGATGATGAAAGGCAATACCAAGATTTCCTTGAAGATCTTGAAGAAGATGAGGCAATTAGAAAAAAATGTAAACATTTATAGAGATTCAACCATTCCTGTGGAAAGTGACACAGATGATGAAGGAGCCCCTCGAATTAGTCTGGCTGAGATGCTTGAAGACCTCCACATTTCCCAAGATGCTACTGGTGAAGAAGCTGAATAGATGATGACACAGTGAGATTGTGTTGTAGATGATTTCCATGTCTGTAGACTCAGGATGTTGGATGAAATAACTTTCATTGTCTATTCCGCCTATGCTTCCATATTGAAAAAGGAGAAATTTAGTTTTAAACTTCAATAAGACTATTTTGATTGCTCATCCAAGCACTGAATGAGATTGATAGCTTTGAAGTTTTTGGATAAAAGATTATGGAGAATGTAATTATTAATGATATTTAGGCCATTTTATCTGTGGAATTTTTTAAGTTTTCCTTTTTAGGATACCCTAGTATTTTCGCATACTGTAGCGCCAGATTTGAAATCTCAAAAGTTGTGATGCCTTGGAGGTTACCTAAATCTTCAAGTATAAAACAAACTTTTACATTCTTTTTGCATTGATGGCTTTAGTAAAAGAGCACATGAAGAATGATTTTTATATGAACTTGTTAATGCACTTTGATCCACTTTAGATCATTTTTATGTCGTTGGGATAGGTAAGTCGGGGTTCAGTTTGTTACTGGACATTCAGGGGGAAGTTAATCTATTTTATTCATAATATTAACATCTTCAAAAGCTTAATTTGGGGTTATCTTAATTTTTATTGCAGAAGAAAATATATTTAAAGTATTTGGATTTGTAGCAAACATAGATTGTTTAAGGGTTAAATAATAGTTTGTACTTTTGTTATTTTTGCTCATGCCAGCAGCTTAGACAAGTAGCTTGCTGTGTCATAAAAATGTCTTCCTATCACTTCAAGCATTTTTGCTTTTGAAATTTTGGTTTACAAATTGAGAAGGAATTTTCTTTATATAAGTTTCTGTCATTGAATATATCACCATCAAAAAGAATATTAAGATCCAGCACATAGGTAATGAAATAATAAAAATGAACTTTATGCTTTATAAAACCATGAGTCAGACTTGAAAAAGGAATGCCTTCCACATCCTTGAATGAAAAGCATTGGCTTGAGTTTTTTAAAGTGTTTTGAGAATGAAATTTTAAGATCCTGTTTCTATAAGCAAGATTAGACTTAATAAGTATGCCAGAACTAAAAGCTAATTCATAAACTCTAGATATACCACCACATAAGGAAATTGAGTAAGTGATGAATGGAGCATTTCCTTTTTTTAAGATTAGACTCCCCAATTCTGAAGTTATGGATAAAGTTTTGAACTTTATATAGTCGTTACTGTTCTGTCTGCATATTTAGTTAAAATTTTCATTTGTGGTTTGTGTTTACCTCTTCTATGTCAAGACTTGAAAAAGCATGAAAATAAAAACATTCTCCCCTTTAAAATAAATAAATAAATAAATAAATAAACAGCTGTAGGTATGGCCAAAAGGAAGAAGAGCTATAGATTCCTTTAATAGTGAACACATTGTTGAAGAACACATTAGGTGTTATTTGTTGTATAATTTTTTTTTCATTTAGATGTTAAATAACATGTAAGAGAGAAACAGGTGTTGCTTGTTCTCATACCAAAACTTCTATTTAGTGGTTGTGGCCACTGAAATTTTGGAATCACAAAAATGAAACAGACCTTGTTATGTCTTAAAGACTTGAGAAATTTTACTGATATTAATAAGCCTAAGGCCTCATAAAAGCTACATTATTAGTTTCTCCTGCTTAGTTCAATCAAATATTTCTGTGTAATAAAGAATTTGGCTAGCCTTAGTCCCTGGTTCCTGGGAGGTAGCCTCCAGATCCTTGGAATTTCCTAAGTGACAGGAGAGAATTTTTATTCATAGTGATATATGCTAGCAAGGTGATTCATGGTGGATTCCTCAAAATTTTATGCCAAAAAATAACTCAGGATGGGGGCTGGTCATGCCAGAGAAACCAACCATGTGATTAGAGGGTTGGGGCTTTGAGTCTGGTGATATCAACTTGACCTCTGGGGAGAGAAGATGGAGCAGGAGTTTGAATTCAACTATGTGGCCAGTGTTTGAATTAAACATGCCTCTGTAATCAAACTCCAATAAAAACTCTGAACATTGAAACTTGGGTGAATTTCACTACTTGGCAATCCTTTGGGTATCGTCACAAATCTTTATGCCGGGATGGTTGCATATCCCCACTCCACAGAGAAAGGACAAGGGAAGCCTTTACATTTGGAAACCTCCCAGAACTCTTCTATGCATCACTTCTCTTGGCTGGTCCTAATTCATATCTTTTTGCTATAGTAAAACTGTAATCATAAGCATAGTGATTTTCTGTCTTGTATATGTAGTCCTGTGAATTAACAAAGCAGAGAAGGTAGTGGAAACACCCAAATTTAGGGCCAGTTTTTTTGAAGTGAGGATGACCCTAGAAACCCACAGCTGGTGGCCGGTGTGTGAAGTGAGGGGAGTCCTTCTGTGAAGGACTATAAAGTTTGGCCTGATTCTGGTAGTTGGTGTCAAAATTCATTGCAAATATTTTTAAAACAAAGTTTATAAAAGACATTCACTCTTACCAACTATAAATTTTATAATTGCTTTTTTCTCACCTTGCATCACAGAAAGAAAGAGAGAAAGAAAGAAAGAAAGAAAGAAAGAAAGAAAGAAAGAAAGAAAGAAAGAAAGAAAGAAAGGATATTATCAGTAGCCATTAATTCTTAGTACATGGGTATTTCTTGATTTCTTTATACAAAGTATCTTGGACAAATTAAATTACAGTGAACAAATTTATCTTTAAGTGAAAGGCAAACATCAAGCATTTTAAGACAAAGAAAACTCACTATTATTTAATAACTCTGCTTAATAACTAAAGAAATAAAATAACAAAGGCTCCAATATTAGTTCATAGATAATTATAAGGAAAACACATCAACCATATCAGCTTTGACTCAGACCACCACTTCTTATTCAGAGAATCTAGAAAATGGTCCCAAGTCTAATTAAAACCATAGAATCAATGTAAGCATTTAAAAACTCTATCTCCAATACTGAACCCAAAGGCTAGAGTTAAATTCAGTAAGTTAACTGACTTGTATTTCAGCTGTGATTCTCAATATTAAAATAGTGTTGAACACAACTGTAACCAGCAATCATGCTTCCTCCTTCCGTCCACCTTCACACTCCAGTGACCAGAATGCCTTGACAATTTGCAAATTGATAGGTGCTTTCTTGGGCTGTTGTTATTTTCTGATGACACAAAAGTGCTTCCCTGGTCAAAAATTGAATTAAACAAACTACATTAGCAACATAAAGACATAAAATTCAACTTTTTTGTGTAAAATAATACTATTAATTCAATCTTTTTCTCTGTGGATATTATGAAATTTAAAACTGCTAAGGAAAAAGTAATTGGAATACTAAGAACTTAAACTGTGCATAATTTAATTGAACTCTTTTAGAAATTATTGAGCAGAAGCTCAAGAAATGAGTCATTCAGAATATGCACTAAAAACAATGCAAAACAGTAAAATGGCATTAGGTTCAGCTGAAGTACAGAGTTATTCAGAACATCTTGTGAAATCTTACTCATCATTTTCAGATTAAATTTAGATTTGAAAAATTCTTTATAAACAAGCTATATTTAGAGATATAGTATTAGCCACAAAGCCTGGAAGTAAATATGCTTATTTAGCATTTATGTATATGGGAAGTAAAAGGGTATTTTATTACAAATACAGGAAAGTTTGCTAGTCTAAAAACCTAGAATTTTACATCAGTAAAATAAGAAGAGAAAAAAACCTTGCAGAATTTATATGCCCACTAAGTGATTTGAAAATCAGCTGTCTATTGCCAAATATACTCTATTACTTTAGCTAGAGGTCCCTGACATTTTAAAATATAATGAAAGGTGAATATAGAGATTACCATTAAAATAGGAAGATTTATTTTGATTCTGGAAGACAAGAAAAATTTTGCATACATTTTATAATCTACCTTTCAACTAATTTCTTGCTTCCCTCCCACATAAATCCTAGTTAGTCCTCAGGAACACAATCCCCTTAAATATGCCATGTGCTGTCAAGCTTCATGCTCTTGCTAATGGAGTGGTCTCACCTAGATGAAGTTCAATTCCTTCTTGGAACTTGATAAAGAATGTCTTAGAGTCTGATAGGGGAATGAACCTCAATGAAGAAATCTCTGTGGCTGAGTCTTACCATCAATATAGCCTTGCCTACAGAGACTCAAACTCCATTACTGTTGGCAGTTAACAAACCTGGGAAAGTAAGTGTGCAACAGTGGGAAATGGTGATACACACTTCAGAACAGAAAGATGGTTTAAAAGTGTAAACTTGATAAGATATCAGACCTGATTTAAAGTTATTAAAAAAAAACATGTTTATGGTAGTTAAGCTCATTGAAATGTGAGGCATTTCTGCTATGCTAAGAATAAGGCATATGGGTGAAGTCTGAGTCATTTCAACATTTATCAATTTTAGTTTCTAATTTGTACAAGGAAATATAAAATTGCTTCATACATTTTTATTCATGTGTTAAAGATTTTATTTAACTCAACTTCATAGGGAAAATAGGTAGATGAAACAATCAGTTCAAAGGGGAAGTCAGGAAGCAGATTTATATGTACCAAAGAAAAGTTAAAATTCTGTACAGATATACATAAAACTGGTTTTCTCCATGCAAGGAGAAGTCAATTGAACACCCATCAGAAATAATTGATTTGCATGTCCATAGATGAGAATTATATTGCACTGCTGTAAATCTTCTACACCATAAAGATTTGTAAAATAGCCCACCCATATGAAAAGGATACAATCATCTAAAATGGTGTGTTCTAAGCAATGCAGTTTTCCAATAAAGATATCTAGTTTGTTTTTTTCTTATTTCAATTTTCATTGCCATCTCCCTTTGCAATTAAAAAATTAGTTCAATGAAAGATTAATTTTGATCACAAACTAAAGCTAGTCTTATTAGGTTTGGCCTCATTATTTACATAGGTGCAGCCAGAATGTTTATTTACTGAATGAGTCTTCTTAAGTTTGCTTTGGGAGTAGTTTCTATAAGGACTGGACTATAATAGACTGGACTTAGGAAAGGTTCCATTATTTGCTCTCTTGATTCTAGGAAGCTAAGTCCAGGAAAATCGCTCTACCAGATTTTGCCTGTGATACCTATAAATGTAGGAGACTTCCTTTCTTCTCAGGGTCCCTGAAATACTCCGAGGTTCCTCGTTGGGTAGAAACTAACCTGCCTCATCACTAATAAAACGGGGACTTCGCAAGCTAGGCTAGTTTTTCAGAGAGGGTGTGTAAGTATTGGCTCCATATAGGACCTTAGTTCCTTAGTATGTTCTGATTAAATGGGCATCATTCTCAAATATATTACAGGCAAAGCCTTGGTTGCATAACTAATTTTTTCCCATTATATTCTGATAGAAAAGGACAGACTGTATGAATCTATGCAAATAAATATATTGCATATAAAGAGACTTAAGGAGAGTTTCTGATTTGGGAAAAAGGGTGAGTTAGAATAAGATATCATTTAAAGATGTTTCACTTCAATTTAAAAAACTGAGTCTACTAAGTTGTTATTTCCCAATAGCACAGGAAGTAAAGGACTTCCTGACATATTTGGAAAATAAAACATTAAAGTAATATCAACAATGTATCCAAAAAGTTAATATAATCAGGGATGCCTGGGTGGCTCAGTCGTTTCAGCATCTGCCTTCAGCTCAGGTCATGATCCCAGGGTCCTGGAATCAAGTCCCGCATCGAGTTCCCTTCTCAGCGGGGAGTCTGCTCCCTCTGCCTGTCGCTACCCCTGCTTGTGCTTGCTCTCTCTCTCTCTATCTCTATCTCTCTGACAAATAAATTTAAAAAAATCTTAAAAGAAAAGTTAATATAATCATTTCTTATCAGTTCAATCAAGGAAGTTGTCTACTTCTTGAATAAAAAGTTCTGGGAAATCCTGAACATGCCTACTGGAACAGTCTGGAAGTTTTTTGGGTGATACCATCAGCTTAACCTATCCCAAGAGTTATTCTTTGAAGTGTCAATATCTTGATGTACCCAGTACTGTCCTTCTCCCCAGGGCTCTGAGACAGTCTTCTTTCCTTAACACAATTCCAGGTCTATAGCTGATTGCAGAATCTTTATGGAGGCAAGAGAGGAAAACAAATCCTATCTCTAGGTGACAGAGACTTAAGACGGCTGTGATGAATTTATCTATGGTAATTTCAAATGTAAAAGTTCTGATGAGGGTCATGACAAGACTAGTGTAATTGACAAAAAAAATGTGATAGTTTCTATAGCATACTAAAAATGCTAAAGCCATTTCAGAAAACATTTTAAGAAAAAATTATCTAATTATAGTAAGTCTCATTTCAAAGATCACAGTGAGTATTTAACCCAATTTATAAAAAAGGAAGAACATAATTTTTACAGAGGAAAAATTTGATGTATAACATAAAATAATCCTGAGACATTACATAAACATACATGTTAAATGATATTCTAAGTAAACACCAAGAATATAATTATAATATTAAGTGAAGAGAGTCAGTAATACTGAAGTTGAACTTAGACACTGGTGTTTTTATAAAACTCCATACATCCGTGTAATATGCATTCCCTAATTGAAAACCACTAGTATAGAAGATGCTGGATTCAAATTTTAAAAGTAAGGCTGTAGACAAGTTAACACTTTCAATAACTGAAATTATGACTTACTATGCTGTTATTGCCTATTATTATTAGGCAAAGCAACATCAGCTCTGATAAATATAGGAACATTTGACTGAATTTTCATGCTAACTATATCAGTATTTTCTCTGAGTTTAAAAGATGTAAGAGGTGAGGCCATTGACAAATCCTTAGGGACTTCTTATAAGGCACACACATTTAAATTGATATTAACATTTTCCCTATACAGCTCTAACCTAAGGAAAGTTAAACACATCTTCTGATTAAATTTCTCTTCTATTCCAGTTCATCAATAGTAACATATTAAATAAGCCTATTTCTAGCACTCCTCTATTTATAGAGTGAAAGAACAAAGCTCTGTGATTTTTCCAGGGGACCACTGGCATTATCTCAAAATTAGTTTTCAGTACAAAAAATATCCTCTATGTTTTGCTTTATTTTATTTTATTTTATTTTATCTTATTTTATTTGTTCTACTGTCAGGATCTAATCTGGAGAAACAAAAACAATTATCAGAGGAGATTTGGACATTTGGTTAAAATGGAATCATGAGTGTTGCAGGAACAACACATGGTTACCCATTTTATTAAAGTAATCATAAAATATTCGATAGTAAACATACAAAGTAACATGATCATAAAAAATAGCTCTTTCTTTACTGCAACATCTTTGTTTCTTTAAATTATCAAGGACAATAAAGTGAACATAAAGAACAGGCAGTTACTATGGCAAAACACGGAATCTGGGAAGATTACATAGAAAACAAGAATATTCACTCATTGAAAAGACAATAAACAATAAATTATGGAAACAAGTCCACTAAAATCACTTAAACTTTGCTAAGATTTTAACACATTTATGAATTTTTAGACTCAAATATTATAAATAAGTAAACAAAATTCACTTTCCAAAACAAAAAATAAAATTCATTTTCATGTTTTGTTTGTTATGATGCTCACTCATATTCTGTAACAGACTGAAAACTTACTTTAAAATACATCTCAGGAGTCTGTGAATTTAGACTAATTTCATAACACCAAAGATTATTAATATATGATGCATTTATTGCTGCTCTATCTAAAGAATCAGTCAATAAAAATTTTAGAATTCTGTTTCAGTTTCAACATGGTAAATAATGATTGTCTTTCCCACAAAGACAAAAAATTAGGGGAGGCAGTTGTCAAAAACATTTAACAATGTGCACGGATCTGAAGATAAAATGCGTGCACACACACGCACATATGCATCTTTTCTTTTAAAAGCAATATTATAAAACACACTGAATAGTACAGTTAAAAAAAGGAGAAAGCAAACATATGCAGTTCTATTTCTTTTTTTTTCTTAATTTCTTTTTTGCTCTTACTACCAAGTATAGACTCACTGCTTATATTGATTATACCTTTTAACAATGTATATCACTATCAGAAGGGTGACTAACTCACCTGATTTGCCTGGGTTTTACCATTGAAAGTTCTACATCCCAAGAAAAGAAACATCTCAGGAACAAGCAGACTGGGAAGATGAGGAGGAGCTGAAAACTGTGTGTCATACACCAGCATGTTAGCAGACTTGTGTAACTTAGAACAGAACTTTCTGCACCTACAAACCTCAAAACGGCAAAAATGAATATGTTCATTAACATAACAAAGATATAGCCTCTTTTGTAGTATGCAAAAATAAGATGCAAAATCATAGAACTGTGCTTGGGAATCAATGTTTCAATAGTCCATGTTACTTAAAAATATTCTGAGTATCCAATGATTAGTTAGTTAACTTAAGATCAGGCTAATGTTTCAAGTTACCTAAAGATTACGAAAATTGTCTTCAAGCTGACATATTACAAAACATAATTATTGCTGAAATTTAAAAAAAACTGTAAGAATATTCAATTTAGTTAAAAATAAATTTGTTTTTCTCATGATATTAAAAATTAGTAGGATGATTGATATTTTATTTAACCACTGAACTTGCATATTGTTAAGAAAAGCATGCTCAAATAAATTTGTATTATACCTGATAAATCAGAGTAGATATAGCTGTTTTTTTAGCTGTTTTTATTAAATTGTAATTAAATTATCCGTGTTTGCCAAACTTTAATCTAATTGATGTGAACCTAGATTCATAACATATTTCCAAATTAGCTTTTGTAGAAGTTAAAGTACATTTAAAGCACGTTTATGTTTTAAATTAAATTTCCTTATATTTCTGAAATTTTGGGATTATTTAATTTAAGCAATTATTTATTTCCCTAAGTCATTCCAAACAAGCTCTTTTTTAACTTAAAAGCCTTTGTCCTCTAAGTTATTAATAACCTCTGGAGGAAGAAAAACATTACACATTCATTCAGTGAAAGAAAAATGCCTTCCTGAATTATGGACACAGACTAAAGACACAGAGAGATATTAGAGTTGCAATTCCATAATTTCCATCATGGGTCAAATGTAAATACAGCAACACAAAAATACTCACTGAACCAGATATCGAAGAGCTCATCTCCATCCCAGTGGGCATAGGATTCTTAATTGATTTAAGCGTAAGTGGAAAAAATAAACAAGAAAGACCAGCAGAGCAGGCACTTCATTGCCTTTCATACAACAGCGAATAGATCTCTATAAATCTTTAATACATTTAACAAATATTCAGAGTATAAAATCAGATTTCAATCATTGCTGCTACCAATGTGGAATAACTTGCCAAAATTAACTAACAAAAAGAAAAACCCCAAAACTAAAGGAAAAACGAAACACATTATATAAAGGAAAAATTTAAATTAGAAAACAAAACAAACGGGGGCGGAGCAAGATGGCGGAGGAGTAGGAGACCTGGATTTCGTCTGGTCTCAGGAATTCAGCTGAATAGGGATCAAACCATTCTGAACACCTATAAACTCAACAGGAGATTGAAGAAAAGAATAGCAACAACTCTCTGAACAGAAAAGCGAACACTTACTGGAAGGTAGGACGTGTGGAGAAGTGAATCCGAGGCGATACTCGGGAGGATAGACGGCGGGGGAGGGAGACTCCGTCGGCCGCTTCTGGCAAGTGATAGAGCTGCGGAGCACAAAATCGGAACTTTTAGAAGTCGGCTCCGCTGAGGGACGTCACTCCAGTGGCTAAGCGCGAGGTGGAGCCCTCGCGGAACAGTGTGGTCTTAGGACCCTCAGGGTCACAGAAAGATCGGGGGTGCCTGAGGGCGGCAGAGCTCACAGGTATCGGAGCGGGGAAGCTGGCTGCAGAGACGGAGCCGAGGCACGGGCTCTCAGCTCGGGGTGGCCATAAACTGTGATCCGCGGCCCAGTCGGGCCACTTCTCCTCCAGCAGGGACCCAACAAGCGGCAGAGCTGGGGAGACTCCCCTTCCTCCCCCAGGAGGAGCGGCGCGGGAACGCACCGCAGGGATCTGCTGGGTTTGGAGACTCCACACGGGGTCGGGAGCCAGACATAGAAACCCTCGGTCACAGGCCGGGTGAGCACAGAGTGCGGCCGGAGACGGGGAGACGGGAGTGACTGACTGCTTTTCTCTGGGGGCGCACTGAGGAGCGGGGCCCCGAGTTCTCGGCCCCTCCCGGCAGAGATTGGGAGGCCACCATTTTCACTCTGGTCCTCCAAAGCTGTACCAAGAGCTTGCAGGGAACAAAAGCTCCTGAGAGCAAACCCGAGCAGACTACTTAGCAATTGGACAGGCAATTCCGCCTCTGGCAAAGACATTTGGGAACCATGGCAACAGGCCCCTCCCTCAGAAGATCAGCAAGAACCGCCAGCCAAAACCAAGTTTACCACCGATCAATGAGAACTGGAGAACTCCAGCGCTAGGGGAATACTACACATAGAATTCATGGCTTTTTTTTTACCATGATTCATTAGTTTTTAAAGTTAATTTTTTTAACTGCTTTTTTCTTTTAATTTTTCTTTTTCCCTTTTAAACCAACATCTTATCAATCCCTTTTAAAGAAAAAAAATCTTTATTTTTCATTTTTAGAGTCATATTCTATTCCTTCATAGTAGTTACCCTTATTTTTGGCATATATATATAAGTTGTTCTCTCTTTAAAATTTTGAGATACAGTTTCTTCTAACAGATCAAAATGTACCCTAAATCACTAGTGTATGGTTTTGTTCTAGTCTCCTGCCTGATCACATTCTCTCCTTTTTTTTTTTCTTTTTAAAATCTTCTTCTTTTTTCAAAAACTTATCAATTGCTTTTATAAAATCTTTTATAATTTTCATCTTTACAGTCATGATCCATCCCTTCATCGTATCAAACCTTATTTTGTACATATATAGGTCTTTTTTTCTTTAAAGTTTTAGAAAGCACTTTCTTCTAACAGACCAAAATACACCCAAAATCTAGTGTGTGGCACTGATCTATGCACTAGCCTGATCATATTTGATCATATTCTGTTTTTTTTGTTTTGTTCTGTTTTTGTTTGTTTTTATCTTTTACTTTTTCCTTTTTTTCTCTTAATTTTTTCTTTCTTTCCCTTTTTTTTCCCCCTAGTTTCAGGTCTTTTCTGATTTGTTTAGAGTATATTTTCTGGGGACGTTGTTAACCTCTTAGCATTTTGTTCTCTCATTCATCTATTCTCCTCTGGACAAAATGACAAGATGGAAAAAAATCACCTCAGCAAAAAGAACAAGAGGTAGTACCGTCTGCCAGGGACCTACTCAATACGGACATTAGTACGATGTCGGACCTAGAGTTCAGAATCGTAATTTTAAAGATACCAGCTGGGCTTCAAAAAAGCATGGAAGTTATTGGAGAAACCCTTCCTGGAGAAATAAAAGAACTAAAATCTAACCAAGCTGAAATCAAAAAGGCTTAATGAGGTGCAATCAAAAATGGGGGCACTAATTGCTAGGATAAAAAGAAAAGAGAAATGACCCAAATCAACAAAATCATGAATGAAAGAGGAGAGATCACAACCAACACCAAATAAATACAAACAATTATAAGAACATATTATGAGCAACTCTATGCCAGCAAATTAGATAACCTGGAAGAAATGGATGCATTCCTAGAGATGTATCAATGACCAAAATTGAACCAGGAAGAAATAGAGAACCTGAACAGACCTATAACCACTAAGGAAATTGAAGCAGTCATCAAAAATCTCCCAACAAACAAAAGCCCAGGGCCAGGTGGCTTCCCAGGGGAATTCTACCAAACTTTTAAGAAGAATTAATACCTATTCTCCTGAAACTGTTCCAAAAAATAGAAATGGAAGGAAAACTTCCAAACTCATTTTATGAGGCCAGCATTACCTTGATCCCAAAACCAGACAAAGACCCCATCAAAAAGGAGAATTACAGACCAATATCCTTGATGAACATGGATGCAAAAATTCTCACCAAATACTAGCCAATAGGATCCAACAGTACATTAAAAGGATTATTCACCACGACCAAGTGGGATTTATCCCTGGGCTGCAAGGATGGTTCAACATCCGCAAATTGATCAATGTGTTACAATACATTAACAAAAGAAAGAATAAGAATCATATGATCCTCTCAATAGATGCAGAAAATGCATTTGACAAAGTACAGCATCCTTTCTTGATCAAAAAACTTCGGAGTATAGGGATAGAGGGTACATACCTCAATATCATAAAGCCATCTATGAAAAACCTACAGCGAATATCATTTTCAATGGGGAAAAGCTGAGAGCTTTCCCCCTAAGGTCAGGAATGTGGCAGGGATGTCCACTAACACCACTGCTATTCAACATAGTACTAGAAGTCCTAGCCACAGCAATCAGACAACAAAAAGAAATAAAAGGCATCCAAATCAACAAAGAGGAAGTCTAATTCTCACTCTTTGCAGGTGATATGATATTGTATGTGGAAAACCCAAAAGGATTTTGGAAAACCCCAAACTGCTAGAACTCATACAGGAATTCAGTAAAGTGGCAGGATAGAAAATCAATGCACAGAAATCAGTGGCATTCCTATACACCAACAACAAGACAGAAGAGAGACAAATCAAGGAGTTGATCCCATTTACAATTGCACCCAAAACCATAAGATACCTAGGAATAAATCTAACCAAAGAGGCAAAGGATCTGTACTCAGAAAAGTATAAAATACTCATGAAAGAAATTGAGGAAGACACAAAGAAATGGAAAAACGTTCCATGCTCATGGATTGGAAGAACGAACATTGTGAAGATGTCAATGCTAGCTAGAGCAATCTACACATTCAATGCAATCCCCATCAAAATACCATACACTTTTTTCAAAGAAATGGAACAAATAATCCTAAAATTTGTATGGAACCCAAAGAGACCCCAAATAGCCAGAGGAATATTGAAAAAGAAAAGCAAAGCTGGCGGCATCACAATTCCGGACTTCCAGCTCTATTACAAAGCTGTCATCATCAAGACAGTATGGTACTGGCACAAAAACAGACACATCAATCAATGGAACAGAATAGAGAACCCAGAAATGGACCCTCAACTCTATGGTCCACTAATCTTTGACAAAGCAGGAAAGAATGTCCAATGGAAAAAAGACAGTCTCTTCAACAAATGGTGTTGGGAAAATTGGACAGCCAAATGCAGAAGAATGAAACTGGACCATTTCCTTACACCACACACAAAAATAGACTCCAAATGGTTGAAAGACCTAAACGTGAGACAGGAGTCCATCAACATCCTAAAGGAGAACACAGGTAGCAACCTCTTTGACCTCAGCCACAGCAACTTCTTCCTAGAAACATCACCAAAGGCAAGGGAAGCCAGGGCAAAAATGAACTTTGGGACTTCATCAAGATAAAAAGCTTTTGCACAGCAAAAGAAACAGTCCACAAAACCAAAAGACAACCGACAGAATGGGAGAAAATACTTGCAAATGACATATCAGATAAAGGGCTAGTATCCAAAATCTATAAGGAACTTATCAAACTCAACACCCAAAGAACAAATAATCCAATCCAGAAATGGGCAGAAGGCATGAACAGACATTTTTCCAAAGAAGACATCCAAATGGCCAACAGACACATGAGAAAGTGCTCAACATTGCTCGGCATCAGGGAAATCCAAATCAAAACCTCAATGAGACACCACCTCACACCAGTCAGAATGGCTAAAATGAACAAGTCAGGAAATGACAGATGTTGGCAGGGATGCAGAGAAAGGGGAACCCTCCTACACTGTTGGTAGGAATGCAAGTTGGTGCAACCCCTCTGGAAAACAGTATGGAGGTTCCTCAAACAGTTGAAAATAGAGCTACCATATGATCCAGCAATTGCACTACTGGGTATTTACCGCAAAGATAACAGATGTAGGGATCTGAATGGGTATGTGCACCCTGATGTTTATAGCAGCAATGTCCACAATAGCCAAACTGTGGCAAGAGCCAAGATGTCCATCGACAGATGAATGGATAAAGAAGAGGTGGTATATATACACAATGGAATATTATGCAGCCATCAAAAGGAATGAGATCTTGCCATTTGCAACGACGTGGGTGGTACTGGAGGGTGTTATGCTGAGTGAAATAAGTTATCAGAGAAAGACATGTATCATATGACCTCACTGATATGAGGAATTCTTAATCTCAGGAAACAAACTGAGAGTTGCTGGAGTGGTGGGGGGTGGGAGGGATGAGGTGGCTGGGTGATAGACATTGAGGAGGGTATGTGCTATGGTGAGCGCTGTGAATTGTGCAAGACTGTTTAATCACAGATCTGTACCTCTGAAACAAATAATACAATATATGTTAAGAAAAAAAGAAGATAGCAGGAAGGGAAGAATGAAGGGGAGTAAATCGGAGAGGGAGATGAAAAATGCGAGACGACGGACTCTGAAAAACAAACTGAGGGTTCTAGAGGGGAGGGGGAATGGGTTAGCCTGGTGATGGGTATTAAAGAGGGCACATTCTGCATGGAGCACTGGGTGTTATGCACAAACAATGAATCATGGAACACTACATCAAAAACTAATGATGTATGGTGATTAACATAACAAAAAATTTTAAAGAAAAAAATAAAACAAAACAAAACAAACAAACAAAAACAGGTTCTGTTACCACTTTGGATTCACCACCGGGAGCCAAGAAGTGACAGTCCTAGTGTTCAACTGCTCATATGCAGTAAGTTTACCCATTTCTGAGTTGAATTCTTTCAGTATCTTGGTGGAAGACTTCAAAAACAGGTAAAAGATACATTTTTCTAGTTTAATGATGATATAATTGACATAGAACATTGTATAAGTTTCAGGTATACAACATAATGATTTGATATATGTATATATAATGAAATAATCCCCACAATAAGTTTAGTAACATCCATTACCTCAAATTTAAGAGTAAAATATGATTCTCATACAAATAAAAAATGAACACTTGTAAAAGATTTAAGTTCTTATTAACGAGAAAACTTGGCAGATATCACAACCAAAGCCACAATATTTAAGTTTAAATGTGTTGTATATGAAAATATATAATATAATGTGCTTATAATGATATCTTATAGTTAGTGCCATTTATAAATTACTGTTTCTCCATTTTTAAAATTGAAATTTAGGGCGCCTGGGTGGCTCAGTTGGTTAAGCGACTGCCTTTGGCTCAGGTCATGATCCCGGAGTCCTGGGATCGAGTCCCACATCGGGCTCCCACTTCTCTGTGGGGAGCCTGCTTCTCCCTCTGCCTCTGCCTGCCACTCCCCCTGCTTGTGCTCACTCTGTCTCTCTCTCTATGTCAAATAAATAAAAATAAAATCTTTAAAAAAATAAATAAATAAAAATAAAATAAAATTGAAATTTAATTCAGTTTTATATTTTAGTTCCAAAGCGATGTTTAATTTTGTTGTGTGTATCTTTGTATTGGGGCAGTTTTATCTATGTCCCATATTCTTTTATTATCATTGGTTTCAATATTCCTGCTAGTGACTCATTTGGAGGTGACTTTAAAGTTATCAAACTCTTTAATCCAGAAAATATTTATTTCCATTACACTTTAGGTACTTGTTAGTATGAACAAAACCTGGACCTGACCATTAAGAACTGCTGAATTAACAAGATTTTACATTTTAGTTTTCTAACATCAGGTCTAATCTTTCTGCTAGATATGATGCCTGAAATTAATGGGATGAAATCTAGTACATATTTCCAAATTCATCCTAGGTTAAGTGAGATACATTGCATACGAGCCTCATACAATCCTTTGCCTATGTGGGTTAAAAATCCAACCTGAAAGTTGACTTTTTTTCTCTTAGAACTATATCATTAATTTCAATTCTCTCAGTATTACTGGTCTAAGGGTCTTAAGAGTCACAGAAAGAGACTATATGGAAAGACTTCAAGGAGAAGGGAATACTTTTTAAATAATATCCACATCTAACTTGACCTAAACCAACTTGACTTGAACACTAGACTGGAGAACTGCCAAAGGATGTATTAATGTAGTCATTTACTGTCTCAGTTCCTGGAAAGCCTATCACAGGACAACTGCAACTTTTCTACTGGCTATAATTATCTACCTATTACTATTGCTCTATTTTACTGTTTAACCTAATAAATACAAAACAAGTTGGAAACACTGAAATATGATTAACTTAAACACACATTTGTTACTATAAATTTTTACATAAACACATTTTATTAAAACATTTTTAGCATATATTTAGAAAGGCATATTTAGCCCATTTTGCTTATGAAAAAATGCCCACCATATAAATAGATTTGCAAAGCCAATCCTTGCTGACAAACCAGCCTTATTCAGTTAGGAAAACTCCAATACTGATTTTCAATTTTTTTGAAAAGATTTTATTGATTTATTTGGCAGAGAGAGAGAGGCAGTGAGAGAGGGAACACAAGCGGGGGGAGTGGGAGAGGGAGAAGCAGGCTCCCCACTGAGCAGAGAGCCCGATGTGGGGCTCGATCCCAGAACCCTGGGATCATGACCTGAGCCGAAGGCAGACGCTTAATGACTGAGCCACCCAGGCACCCTGATTTTAAATTTAAATAGTTATATTAATATTTCTTTTAAGGAATTTTATAAAACATTGAAAACAAAGGTGTTTTATGACATATTATTGAGAGCACTCAAGCCAAGATGAACATGTTTTAAAAATAAGATAGACCATATAATCTATCATCCAAATCAGAACAATTATTTTATTATCCTGTGAGAAATATTAGAAATAATAGATAGGGCGCCTGGGTGGCTCAGTCGTTAAGCATCTGCCTTCGGCTCAGGTCATGATCCCAGGGTCCTGGAATCGAGTCCCACATCGGGCTCCCTGCTCAGTGGGAAGACTGCTTCTCCCTCTCCCACTCCCCCTGCTTGTGTTCCTGCTCTCGCTGTCTCTCTCTGTCAAATAAATCAATAAAATCTTAAAAAAAAAAGAAATAATAGATAGATAATAATTAGAAATAATAAAAGGAAACTGAAAACAGAAATGAAACCTAAAGAAAAATACGATTTTACTTTACTATATTGGATGAATATAATGAAAAAAATGCATTAGTTCTTTCTTGTTAAGTTTTCATTTAAATTCCAGTTAGGTAACATGCAGTGTAGGATCAGTTTCAGGTGTATGATCTAGTGATCCAACACTTCCATACAACACCTAATATTCATCACAAGTGCCCTCCTTAATTCCAATCAACTATTTAAGCCATCCTGCCCACCCACCTCCCCTCTGGTAAACATCAGTTTGTTCTCTTGAGTTAAGAGTTTGTTTCTCAGGAATGCCTAGTTGGCTTAGTCGGTTAAGCATCTGCTTTCAGCTCAGGTCATGATCCTGGAGTCCAGAGTTGGGCTCCCTGCTCAGTGGGGAGCCTTCTTCTCCCTCCACTACTGCTCCCCCTGCTTGTTCTCTCTCTCTCTCTGACAAATAAATAAATAAAATCTTAAAAAAGAGTTTGTTTCTTAATGTGCCTCTCTCTTTTTTCCCTATGCTCATTTGTTTTATTTCTTAAATTCCACATATGAGTGAAATCATATATTTGTCTTTCTCTGACTGACTTATTTCGCTTAACATAATACTCTCCAGTTCCATCCATATCATTGCAAATGGCAAGATTTCATTCTTTTTTTATGGCTGGGTGATATTCCATTATATCTATATACCACAACTTCTTTATCCATTCTTCAGTTGATGGACATTTGGGCTGTTTCCATAATTTGGCTATTGTTGATAATGCTGCTATAAACACTGGGGTACACGTATCCCTTTAAGTTAGTATTTTTGTATTCTTTGAGTAAATGCCTAGTAATGCAATTGCTGGATCATAGGGTGATTTTATTTTCAACTGCTGTAGGAAAATCCATACTATTTCCAGAGTGGCTGCACCAGTTTGCATTCTCACCAACAGTGTAGGAAGGTTACCCTTTCTCCACATCCTCCCCAACACCTATTTCTTGTGTTATTGATTTTAGCCATTCTGACAGGTGTGAGGTGATATCACATTGTAGTTTTGATTTATATCGTCTTGATAATGAGTAGTGATGAGCATCTTTTCATGAGCCTGTTGGCCATTTGTATGTCTTCTTTGAAAAAATGTCTATTCATGTCTTCTGCCCACTTTTTACCCAGATTATTTGGTTTGTGAGCATTGAGTTTGATACGTTCTTTATATATTTTGGATACTAACCTTTTATCAGATATGTCATTTGCAAATATGTTCGCCCATTCCATAGGTTGCCTTTTAGTTTTGTTGATTGTGTCCTTTACTGTGCAGAAGATTTTTATTTTGATGAAGTCTCATCATAGTTCATTTTTGTTGTTGTCTCCCTCACCTCTGGAGACATGTCTAGTAAGAAGTTGCTATGGCCAATATAGTCTCCTCTAGGATTTTAATGGCTTCCTGTATCACATAGGTCTTTCATTCTCTTTGAATTGTGTATGATGTAAGAAAGTGGTCCAGACTCATTATTTTGTATGTAGCTCTCCAGTTTTCCTAACAACATACTGTCTTTTTCCCTTGAATATTCTTTCCTGCTTTGTCGAGGATTAATTGACCACATAGTTGTGGGCTCATTTCTGGGTTTTCTATTCTGATGTACTGATCTATGTGTCTGTTCTTGTGCTGGTACCATACTGTCTTGATCATTACAACTTTGTAATGTAACTTGAAGTCCAGAATTGTGATGCCTCCAGCTTTGCTTTTCTTTTTCAAGATTGCTTTGCCTATTCAGAGTTTGTGGTTCCGTACAAATTTTATGATTGTTTGTTCTAACTCTGTGAAAAACGCCAGTGGTATTTTGATAGGAATTGCATTTAATGTGTAGATTGCTTTGGGTACTATAGATATTTTAACAATATTTGTTTTTCCAATCCATGAGCATGAAATGTCTTTCCATTTCTTTGTGTCCTATTCAATATCTTTCACCAGTGTTTTATAGTTTTTGGAGTACAGGTCTTTCACCTCTTTGGTTAGGTTTATTCCTAATGTGTCTTATTGTTTTTGGTGCAATTGTAAATGGGATTGATTCTTTAATTTATATTTCTGCCGCTTCCTTCTTTGTATATAGAAATGCAACAGATCTCTGTATGTTAATTTTGTATCCTGCGACTTTACTGAATTCCTTTATCAGTTCTAGCAGTTTTTTTTGGTAGAGTCTTTCAGGTTTTCTATGTAGTCTGTCATGTCATCTGCAAATAGTGAATGTTTGACTTTTCCCTAGCCAATTTGGAGTCCTTTTATTTCTTTTTGTTGTCTGATTGCTGTGGCTAAGACTTCTACATTAGTTCTTTTTAAGAGGTTGAAAGTGGTATCTAAATTGCTATAATTTGTTACATTCAAGTAGCAATGTTAAAAAAAAAAGAGTTTAAATCTAATTAAATGTGCTATCCACTTTCCAAAAAGAGAACATGCCTTGAAATTAAATAATTATGGTTAGCATTTTCAAAGACTGACCTTAAAATATAATTTCCTCTTGTTCTAATATTACTCAAAATGACAAACTATGTCAGAATGGAAATCACACTTATTACATGGGGTATTACTTTTTCCTTGAAACATATGGCCTTTATTTTTCCCAGTTAATTCTATTTCATAAAGAAAGGGACTATATTTGTTTATATTTAAAACTTGCAGTGGAACTTACTTAATTTCAATAGACCACAGTGACTGCCAGAATGAGAGGGTTTGTTTTCTTTCTCTTTTGTTTGTTTGTTTCAGTCATGAGATGTTAAAGAACATCTCACCAAGAAGAATAAGAAATTAAAAGATAAAAATTAATGTGAAAAGTAATTGGTCTATAATTTAGGACATCTGAAACCCTAAATGGTATTTAATAGCATTTCCCAAAACACATCAGATTTTCACATCTTCATTTTACAGTTTTAAAAATCTCATTAAAATCTTTTCAATAAAGGTCTTGTACCTTGCTTGCTTATTCATTGCAACTACTTCTTAAAAGTAATGAATTTCTGTGTGCCCTATGAAAATGACTAAGTTGATGGACCAGTTATCCCAAGATTATTATGAGATTGCAGATGTAATTGTGTAATTTTCTTCTAAATTAGGAAAATAAACTTTACCACATCATGATATGCTTTAAAAAGAACATTTGAAAACGCTATGCTATATATTTTTACTTTTATTTCTCCAAACAGAAAACTGAATAAAGAAAATACTTATGGGATTTTAGATGTTTATATAACCTATTAAAGTTAATCCAAATAAAATTACACTAGGGATTATTTTCCTCAATAACTTCTGAGATTTTTGAATTTCCAGATGCTGGCTGGAAATTATGCTGATTAAAATGACCTCATGCCTTATAAAAATGGAAAAAAAAATGACCTCATGCCAGTATCAGTACAGTTTTCACCATCAGCAGTACCACTAACATTTCCCTGTCTTTGAATCATCAACTTCTTTGGGCTTCCATACCTAAAGCCTTTAACCTTGACTGTAATTATTTTACCTTTCTTGTGATTATTCAAGTCAATAATATTTATTTTTGGTCTTACAAGTACTATGTTTTCCTTTATAGGCCATATTTACAAACATTAATTTTCAAATTTAATTTGACTATTTTAAATGAATTTAAATATAAACTTAATCATTAAGGAGAAGTCAAGTTTGTTAAAGACCATTAGTAAGAGAGATGAAGTAAACATGAGTTTATTCATTTTTCCTTCCTTCATCCCACCTTCCCTGCCTTTTTTTCACAAAGCTCTACTGTTTACCAAGATTTGTGTATTGAAGATACAAAAAACTAAAAGGTAAAAACTGGTCTATTCCCCTAGGAGCAAACTGCAATCAGGCAGAGCCAAATTCCAAAATCTAGACTCCACTTATTTTTTTTTTTAATTGCATTCACAGCATTTACAAAACTTAGTATTGCATGTTTGACTATTTGGTTTTTGACCTACATTCTAAATGGCTTTTTGCTACTGGTGTAATAAAATAATTTCAAAGACAACATGTAGCTGAGTGAAAATGTTAGAAATGTGATAATGAAAGGACTGATAGTTAAGCATAATTGGAGGTAAACATTTTGAGACAAAAATGTGCATCAAAATTACACACACAGGGCATCTGGATGACTCAGTCATTAGTGTCAAACTCTTGGTTTCAGCTCAGGTCATGATCTCAGTGGTGTGAGATCGAACCCTTTGTTCAGCTCCACACTCAGTGCGGAGTCAGCTTGAGATTCTCTCTCTCCTTCTGCCACTCCCCGCCAGCCCCTATCTCACACACTCTCTCTCTCTCTCTCTCAAATAAATAAATCTTAAAAAAACAAAAAAGAAAAGAAATCACACACACACACACATAGCCAAACTTATTCCAGCAAAAAATCAACAACTAGTTAACTATTGACCAATCTTGTTGGCTTTGGAAGATCAGCAGTTTGTCTGAATTCAACTCAGTAATCAACTAAATAGTATGTATAGAAGAACCCTGCCAAATTTCTGGTCTTCTCCGATTTTCCTATCTTAGTCCCTGATGGACTGAGCAGTGTAGTAAAGATCACAGGCTTTCCTTTTAACATTTCCTGCAAATACACTGTGGAGAGAAAGACTGGAGTTTTGCTATAGAATAATGCTAGGCTCTAGTCAACCATGCCATTCAAAGGAGCTGAGAAGCTGAAAGATTTTATATTCATTTCATGGTTCCTCCTCACTTACGTACTATTGGATTCAAAGACTAAAATTTTAACTTTTATGGTGTTCAACAAGTACCCAATAATTTTAAAATAAAAGTTCACTAAGAAGAATACCCAGAATAGAAGAATGGATGGTTATTGCCAACCATCATTTTTACAAATAAATGTTAGCTCTTTGGATTGGATTGCTATATTCTCAAATATTGAAAGTAAACAGTACTTTTATTCCAAAGTGATGTCTGATTTTACAGTACTTTGGAGTAAACGTATATATCATGTGTCATGTGGTAGGTAGAATTCTGAGATGGCAAACAAGATTCCTGTGTACTTCCTTCCCCTTGAGCATAGGAAAACCTGTGACTATGATGTGATATCATTTCCATGATTAGATTACTAAACAGTTGACTCAGAATTAATCAAAAGGGATATTATTATGGGTGGGTCTGACCTAACCCAGAAAGTTTTTGGAAAAGAGATGTTTTTCCTGTTGCCCTTGAAGATGCCGCTTCCATGAGTCACACAGCTTCAAGGTAATGCACTCTTCCAAAAAATCATGTGAGCTTGGGAGAGAGCCCCAAGCCTCAGATTTCCCCATCCCTATAGACACCTTAATTGCAGCCCTGTGAGACCCTGAAAAAAAAAAAGCCCACTTAAACTTTATCCAGACTTCTGGCCCACAGTACTGTGACATAATAAATGATCATTGTTTTAAGCCCCTGAGTGTGTGGTAATATGTTATACAACAAATACACATCTAAAAAAAAAAGCATAATGAAATAATTTTTCATCAAAATCACTATTTATTGTACTACTAAATATCAAATTTAGAGGAATGGTTATTATTTTTGGAGGAAAGGGGCTCATAGACTTTTGTAGCTTCTTCAGTATGGAAGGATGCCCAGAATATACAGAGAGAATTCACACACATACACAAACAAACACAAACAAACACAATCTCTCATACATATTCACAAAAACTAAAATGAAGTTACATTGGAACACACTTATTGTTTTCATGGTTTAAGCAAAATCTGGTGGGGCGCCTGAGTGGCTCAGCTGGTTAAGCAACTGCCTTTGGCTCAGGTCATGATCTCAGGGTCCTGGGATCAAGCCCCACATCCGGCTCTCTGCTCAGCGTGGAGTCTGCTTCTCCCTCTCCCTCTCCCCCTCCCCCCAATTTGTGCTCTCTCCCTCTCTCTCAAATAAAAAAAAATAAAATCTTAAAAAACAATAAAATAAACAAAAGCTGGTAACATATTTACTTCAGATTTTTTCCCTACTAACTAGTAATCTATGCCAATTTGCAAGAATGTGTAGCAATTTTAAAATATTTTATTACTTCATACATATGACAACAAAATACAACTTGGAATCCTGATTTGGCTCATAGATGTCCCCACCTCCGGCCAAAAAAAGATATTTGTGGGAAACTAGCAAATTCAAATAAGGTCTAGGGCGCCTGGGTGGCTCAGTCGCTAAGCGTCTGCCTTCGGCTCAGGTCATGATCCCAGGGTCCTGGGATCGAGTCCCACATCGGGCTCCCTGCTCTGCGGGAAGCCTGCTTCTCCCTCTCCCACTCCCCCTGCTTGTGTTCCTGCTCTCGCTGTCTCTCTCTCTCTGTCAAATAAATAAATAAAATCTTTAAAAAAAAATTCAAATAAAGTCTATAGATAGTTAAAAGTCTTGCATTAAGGTTAAATGTCTTGGTATCTAAAATTGTATTATTTCCATGTAAGATGTTAACATTAGAAAAAGCAAGTGAAAAAGTATATAGAAACTCACTGTATTATTTTTGCAACTTTTCTAAAAGTCTAAACATACTTGACAATAAAAAGAAAATTAATGCACAGGGCAACTAATTGTGGAAGTTAATATAGAACTCAAGTAGTAGTCTAGATACATTGTGGTTACATTTCTATTTCTAAGAACAAAGAAAGAATCTAAGTTTCTTGACTAAAAACCAAATAGAGCCAAGTAAGATATCTTAAAAAAAGAAAGAGAACCAAATTAGCACTCCTTTATAAACATGAATTCACTAAGCACTTTTTAAAGATCTGTGAAGGAAAAACGTGTGTCTTTAAAAAAATATACTTGTAGCAAACCTTTTTGCAATAAGTTTCTGTTTTCATGATTTCTTGCCATACAACCCAATTTCTTCTCTGCTACCAGGTTATTTCTAAAATGCAATTTTGTTATTTTCTTGTTTAAACCCTTTCCATTTTACTATTGACCAAAAGGCCAGTGTATAAAATCCTTGTTATACAGCTCATGCTTCGGACACAGATCACGACTCGTGGCTGCCCAGCATATAAACACACTTTCTATGTTCAGAGAATTTCACTGTCTTACCTTCCTTACACTAATGGAAACAAACTGTCCAATCCCTGTTTTCTCTCTTGTGCTCCTCCCTCCTTTGTGCTCTGTCATATGTGACCATTATCTGCCAATGAGGTGGACTAACCTGAATTACAAATATGAAATAAATATACCAAAGAAACAAGAATACTCAGAATCTATTCTGATGTTGGTGGTGATGACTCCATCCCTTTTCCACAATGCATATAGAAAGAATATATAAAAAGGCCCATTGTCATTTTTGCTCACAGGTGAGCTCTCGTCTGTGGCAACAGTCTTATTAGACAAATGCTGTCTCTGACTGTTGTGTCTGGACCTGATTGTTTAGCCTCCCCCCCCCCCAAAAAAAGGTATGATACACTTTTTTTTTTAAGATTTTATTTATTTATTTATTTGTCAGGGAGAGGGAGGGAGAGAGAGAACACAAGCTGGGGGGTGGGCAGCAGTCAGAGGGAGAGGCAGGCTCCCTGCTGAGCAGGGAGCTGGAGGCAGAAATGGATCCCAGGACCCTGGGATCATGATCTGAGCTGAAGGCAGATGCTTAACTGACTAAACCACCAGGTGTTCCAGTTTGATACTTTTAAAAATACACATATCCTTTTTGAAAACATCCTTTTCTGCTTGCATTAGCCTGATTTCGCTTACTGCTTGCAACTAAGAATTCAGACTTTTTTAACTCTCCCATTGTGCTTCCAAAAGATACTTCTTCAAAAGCATGTCAAAGATTTGAATGAGCAAAGGCATAGAGAGGAATTTGAAAAACTTAAATGTGATAAAAACTGTCATGACTTAGAGAAAATGGCTCAGGTTTAAACTGAATTATCCATTTTCTCTATAGAAAACTTACTTTTCCACATTTTAATTTAATGTATTTGAAATACAATTAGTATGTTAAGTGTAGAAGTGAATTTTTCTTAGTGTTTTTCAAAAAATATGCTGTAATTAAAATGACGGTAAAATAAAATTTTGATGCTATCTTACTAGCAGGGAAATTTTGTATATCTGTAATAATCCTGACTTCATATCTCTCGAGTTTGTTTTGTTTATTGTACTCTTTATAGCTCCCATATTGTGATTACTTTCGGGATCCTAAGTTTGGACAACTGCTTAGGCTATAATAAATATTCATTTTTCTAAACTTGCTAAGTGTGAACACTTAGCAAAAGGAACTTAATTTATAAAATAAAACAAGAAGTAAAAGAATGGATTTTCTAAGAGAATGTCTGCCATTTGACACTAAATAAATTTTAATTCTATGGTTCTTAGGACAACTAAACCTGGTTTCTTTACTTATTTAAACCATCTCAATATATGAGCAGGAAAACAAAGGGATACTTATTTCATTTGGGTCTGTTTCTGGGCTGTCTCTCTGGGTATGCTTACCCAGGTAATTGTTTAGTTCAAGACGTATTTTACTGCCACGTTGTATTTTCTCAGTAATTCTCAAACTCAGCGTTTCCAGGACTTTCTTCTATGGGAAAATTTACTTCTTTTCTCTGCAAGGATTTTCCTTCCGGATTAGAATATCTGGTGCTTGTTTTACAGATACTGTCCCCCTTTTTTGGTCTGTAATTCCGTTTGTATCTGTCTCTCCAGAATCCAGAATTTCAGTCTAATCTGTACACTTGGCTTCCAAGATGTTTATTATTTGTTTGATGCTTAAAAATGTGTGGTCACTTGGTAAAATCTGGATGATCTTCATGTCAGACTGATAAATAGACCTCATCTTTCCAGCAAGCATAGAACCTCTCTGATTTGTACGATCCATTATTCTTTAAAAGCTCAGAGATTCTTTGTGTTTTCCTATTTTAATATTTCTGCGGCTTTGTTTGCTTGGTATTTCCATGAATCTTATTTTTATATAGATAATATAACTGATTCTTAGATCAATTCAAGAATTTACATCATAATACTAGATAAATTACAACATTTGTGTGGGCTTGACATTATTTGTATCATTCACCATACATCATTCATTGCCTTTTATATTTTCAACGTTGCTATGAAATAAGTATTACCATTACTTATTTCTTTTTTTTAAGATTTCCTTTATTTTAGAAAGAGAGAGAGAATGATAGAGAGCAGGGGGAGGGGCAGAGGGAGAGAGAATCTGGAGCACACTTGGCGCTGAGCGTGTAGCCTGACACTGGGCTCGATCTCACCACCCTGAGATCAGGACCTGAATCAAAACCAAGAGTTTTGGTGCTCAACTGACTGGGCCACCCAGGTGCACTCATTACTTATTTCTTTGTAACAATGAAGATAAAGATCTTAGAGAGAATGAGCGTCTTGAACAGAGTTAGGAGGTAGATTTTTTTTTTTTAATTCCAAAATTTTTCTCCTTTTTTTCGATCCCTTAAGGATTGACTTCTGTGATCTATCTCAAGGATTCTGAAGATTCCACCAACAATTATCACTCAAACCATGCTAAGGAAGTTTATTTTCACTATAGTTCACCACAATCCACCACATAAAATCAAATATATAAGTTTTGAGAGATAACAGAGTTTCTGGGTGCTCCTCTTGTTTTTCTTAGAGGCAAGCCCCAAGTTTAGGTCTCAGCAGACCACTTAGTGTTGGGAATCTACGGGGTCAGAGATACCTGGAATCCCAAACTGATTGAAATTTGCACTTTATTAGATTGTGATAAAGGGATGGGAAAAGAGAATCATCCCTTAAGAGTTTACCTGATTACAATAAGAATAATTTATTTCACTACCTAATAGCATGAGCCAAATGATGTCATGTTTATTCCATACTTCATCAACATGTTTGCCTAAAGAGGATTCTGTGCAGTGGGGCTGGTCATAGCCCACCACACTATTTTTCATTACCTAGTAAATATTTATTTCCCACACAATCTCATTATCTCATCATTTTAAAAGTGGAAAAAAAAAATAGGGGCACCTGACTGGCTCATCTATAGAGGATGCAACTCTTGATCTTGGGGCCATGAGTTTAAGCCCTATATGGGGTATGAAGATTACTTAGAAAGAAAAGGAAGAAAGAAAGAGAAGAAAGAAAGAAAGAAAGAAAGAAAGAAAGAAAGAAAGAAAGAAAGAAAGAAAGAAAGAAAGAAAGAAAGAAAGAAAGAGAAGAAAGAAAGAAAGAAAGAAAGAAAGAAGAAAAGAAAGAAAGAAAGAAAGAAAGAAAGAAAGAAAATAAAAATATTTCTCTGCCAGCCTAGTTACCTAGTCCCATTCTGAATTTTAAAAAAATATATCATTAAATATTTTTACAAATGGTAGTATGCTATATACAGTGTATTGTACATATTCGTTCATGTAACATATCTTTAAAATATCTTATACCTACATACATTTATGTACCTACACAATTATTTTAAAGGTTTTCTAATATTCCAATTAATAAAAATGGATATAAATATTATTTATTAATGCTTTCCTACTGATGTACATTTGACCAACATCCTTTTACATTTCAATTTTTCTATGCACCTGTTTGTATGTATTCCTACATATGGTTGGAAGTCATATATTTTTAGTAAACTGAATCCTGGAATTTTTAAAAATGTTTCCTGACCTTAAGAAAAAAAGTGAAAAATAATATATGTTAATTTAGGCTTGTAATTTCAGTGTTTCTTAAAATTAAAATATAAATTTTCTCTAGTGAAGAATTATTCTTACCCCAAATATATGAATTTTCTCTTCAGTTTATCAGTTCCACCTACTTGCCACCATCTATTTTAATCATGTAGCTATTCCTACAAAAGTTATCATCTAATATCCCAAAATCATAATTATAGAATTTTGAGTAAGAAGATTCAATAAGTAAAAGATTCTGTCTTATAATACTCCATATTAGCCAATTGAATTTTAGCTTAATTTATGTAACATTGATAAAATGTTATTTAAAAAATAGTTTGGCAGTTTTGTCAAAGAATAGTCTAAAATGGAGCTAGGCTGGAAATAAGAAAGCCACAGAAGAAGAGATTTCCATGATACACCTAATAAAGTTCTCAGAACCTAAATAAAAGATCTGGCCAAACCTAGAAAAAAAAAAATACTAACTAATGTTTAATTTATACTCAAAGCCTTTGTCTTCATTTAGCCAAAAAGTATTCAATTTTTATTGTATGAAAGAAGAGAACATTGCATCACCAAGAAATAAAAGGAGAAAGCTATCAAAGTCAAGCTGTCTTCTGGTTTTTGTTTAAGGCATTATGTTAGGATGTCTATTAATTTCTACTAAATATTTTAATAGAAAATATTAAAACAGTGAAAATAAAGCATCTACTTAAAGTTTAAATTTTATTTTAAAAGTTATTTGATAACACTATCCTACTTTTTGAACATGCTTTTTAAAATTCATTCAAAAAGCGCATGGCAATTTTACATCTTGTCTGGTATTGTCTTTATACCAAGCAGGTATGTAGGTAATGAAGGTAATAACTCCATTTCACAAGTAAGTGACCTAAAATACTTAAATACTAATTGGTAATAGCTAATTAAAAGTTAAAAATAAAATTAATTGTTTTCAGAGGCAGGATTAGAGAGTGTGTTTTGGGCACCCAGCCCTCAAAATTTGCCAACAAACCATTTCACCTCTAATGGTAAATCACTTCTTTTTTAACGTTTCATTTTCTAAAAAATTTTATTTAAATTCCAGTTAGTTAACACTAAGCGTATGTACAATATAGTGATTCAACACTTCCATACAACACCCTGTGCTCATCACAAGTGTCCTCCTTAATCCCCATCATCTATCTCACTCATCCCCCATCCACCTCCCCTCTGGGAACCATCAGTTCATTCTCTATAGTTAAGAGCCTATTTCTTGGTTTGCCCATGCCCATTTGTTTTGTCTCTTAAATTCCACATATGAGTGAAATTATATGGTATTTGTCTTTCTTCGAATGACTTATTTCACTTAGCATAATACTCTCTAGCTCCATCTACGTCTTGAAATAATTTTAGACTTACATAAAAGTTAAAATTAAAATACAAATAATTGTTATATATATTGACTTTTAAGATACATTTCAATTTTTAGAAAGTTTTAGGATACAAAAGAATTTCTAAGATAATACAGAGATCCTCTCTACCCAGCAGCTAATTTCTTCCAGTATTAATAACTTACATTAGTATGGTACATTTTTTACAATTAATGAACCAATATTGATACACTTTTATTAAGTGAAGTCCAGTCTTTATTCAAATGTCCTAAGTTTTTATCTAATATACTTTGTCTGTTCCAGGATCCCATCCAGGAAAATATATCACATCTAAATCTCACGTCTCCTTAGCTTCCTTTTACCTGTGACAAATGACCAGACTCTCTTTTCTTTTGATGACCTTGACAGGTTTGAGGAGTAATGGTCAGGTATTTTGTAGAATGTCCCTCAATTGGGATTTGTCTGATATTTTTCTCATGATTAGCCTGCAGTAATGTGTTTTTTGGGAAGGAAGACTACAGAGGGAAAGTGCCATTTTCATCATATCATATCAAGGGCACATGCTATCAACATGGTATATCACTGTTGGTCTAAAACTTATCACCTGGCTGAGGTACTCTTTGTCAGAATTACGCTTTTTTTTTTTAATTTCCTTTCTATATTATACTGCTTGGAAGGAAGCCACCATGCACAACCCACACTTAGGAAGTGAGAAGTTATGCTTAACTCCTTAGGGCAGAGTATTTATACAAATTATTTGGAATTTTTTGGCACAGATTTGTCCCTTCACCTAATTAATTTATTTATTAAATCATGTATTTATATTAGTATTGACTTACAGATAATTATCATTTGGGTTTAACCCAGGACTATTTTATTTCATTGTTCAAATTTTTCAGCCTTAGCCACAGGAAGCATTTGCAGTTGGCTCCTGTGTCCCTTTGAAGTACCCATCATTATTTGTTATTGTTTCTCAGCTTTTCTTTCTTTCTTTTTTTTTTAGCACTTCTTCATTTTTTGAAACTACAAGATAATTAAGGCTTATCTTATCCATCTTCTGCCCCAGTTCTAAAATCAGGCCAAATTCTACAAATGGTCCTATTTTATAATTTTACTACACTCTATTACTTCCTCTCTCTCTTCCTCTTTCTCCCTCTCTGCAATGCTTTTAATAATCTGCTCTAACAACTTCTATAATTTATTTCTTGGTAGAATATTTTAGAATATTCCTCAAAATAAATATTAACATTTGATTTGAATTGAAAAATGCCATTACTTAACCTGCAGAACTCATTCACAACTTCAAATCATTCCTTTATTAACTTTTACAGCAAAATAAAATAATATTTCCTCATTCAATTGAGAGCAGTTTATCCATCTCTCTCTCTCTTTTTTTTTTTTTGTCATTGATGGCCTTGTCATTTCTGAAGTATATGACCTTTTATTTTGTGGAATGCCCTCCAATTTGGACAGGTCTTATATTTCTTCATGGTGAAATAATGGTTAACAATTTTGACAAGAATAACAAACAAGTAATGTATTATATCCAGAGTCACATGATATTTATTTGTTTCTTTACCAGTGATATTAATTTCAATCAATTGGTTAAGGTAGTATCTGTTACAATCCTCAACTCTAAATTTACCATTTTTCTTTAGGTTGTTAAAATGTATCATGTAAGGAGATAATTTAAGGCGATGTTATTTGTAACTAAATGCCCATTTACTAGTTTTAGCATCCATTAATGATTTTTCTTGGCCTGAAACTCATTGTTGTGGTGACTTCCAAATGGCAATTTTTTTAACTCCACTATTCTTCCAATATTATGAATTTCATTGTAATGAAGAACTTTCCTTATCTTCTATGTCTTTATTTGACTATTTATTTGATTATATCAGTATGGACTCATGGATTGGTAAAAATTCAATGGTTCAAAAACCATTACAGCAATAGTTATTTATTTTAATGCTCGATTTGTCCCTGGTTTGGCAAGTGGGATCTTACCCAAAATACTCTGTATATATTTCAATACGTGAGTTGATTGCTTTATAAGTAACAGTATCTCAAATAATGATTTCCAAGAAGCCAGAAATACAAAACTATCATCAAAATATACATCCTCCTCTGTTCCATAAATTAGTAAATTTGTGAACAATACAGCAAGAATAGAATGTTAAACAAATTTTTGACTAAAAATAATGGCCAGAAAATCCTTAAATCATTTTAGTCAACATAGATATACTAGCTAGAAGAGTAATTTTCTTTAGCTTTCTTTTTCTTAGGAAACAATCTTAAAAGGATTGACTGAGATGATAAAATTAGATTTTCAATCTGAGGCTACATTTTACTGTGAAAGATTCAAATGAGGGTTGCATGAATTTCTTCAACCTATGTTTATCCAGCTTAAATTTCTCTAGACTTCATCTGGAAGTGACTTTGCATAGTAATAACTGCTGAATTTAGTGGATATCTGTAATTTCTGAAGGTTATCACTGCTCCTGTTCTAGTGCTGCCCTGCTGTGCTCAATGAATGAAGAACAATAGATGACGATGGCCAAATAATTATTAGAAATCTGAATAGATTTTTCCTTGCTATTATTATTTTTTGGTTAAAATCAATGTACAATTAGAGGATTCTGACAAAGAAACAATGGAGAATCTTATATTTTACTGCCAAAAATGTTGATCAATTTTCATCACTTTTATGTCTTTGATACTATGGCCAGAGTTCTGGTTGAATATCCTAACAGATAGATGAGAGTAAAAGTTTGGGAGATATTTATCATGTTGGCATATAAAAATCATGAACAAATATTCTTCCAAAAGTTAAATATCAGTGTGTGTATCAAAGCCATTGCCTATATTAAATAGCAGCATAAAATAGAGACATAAAAAACAAAGCTTTTGAGTAAAAGCAGGTAAAATGTAAGCCGGTAAAGTTCAGGAAAGAAATGTAAGAAAAATATCATATAAAAATTATGTAAACATAGTAACAGTACAAACAAAAATAACTATACCCTTGATGAAAATATTAAAAGACATAAAGTTTTCATAGGAATAGGAAAAGTCAGGTAAAGAAAATAGAAGGGAATTAAGGAGTATCAGAGAAAATGATGGTTATGAGGGTCTCTAGGTAAACACCCTATAGTAGTATTCTTTCCTAAAGAAAGAATATGGAATAATGGGAAAGGGAAATATTTTTGTGATGATATAATTCTGGTAAAATTTCAAGGACAGAACATGTAGGGTCTCATAGGTCATTGTGCTGATTTCCACTCTTACTTTACTGAGATAAAGACAGTAGTCTGTGAGTCCAGGTGTTGGCCTGAGAGTTTGAAAGGATGGAGGGACAGCAGCTGAAATCCAGAAAACAGTAATTACATTCGATTTGGGGGGAAAGATAGGAAGTTAACCTTTTAAATGCTTATTTGTGAATATCTATGTTCATATCTTAAATTCATTCAATGGATTCATGAAATCCAATTCAACCATTTCTTTTTTGATAATACTTTCATTAATTTAGCCATATTCTACTTAAGATTCCTTACCTATAGCATAGCAGGTATCAATAAATCTGAGATATCCATACCTCATTATTTGGAGAAAGAATCCTTTGAATGAATGTAGCATTTGAATATTCTGTTGAAAGGAGTTAAAAATTATACAATGTCAAAAAAATTGGAAATGGAACTAATATCTATGACCACTTTTTAACATGATAGTGATTTTACAAATATTGACAATAATATGAATATCGGCAATATTAGTTAAGTCATTAAGCATCTTTTATTAGAAGCATGTTATAAACTGTCATGTAAAAATCTATTTCTTTTTTTTTAAGATTTTTATCTATGTATTTGAGAGAGAGCAAGAGGGGGAAGAGCAGAGGGAGGGGCAGAGGAAGAGGGAGAGAGAGAATCTCCAGTAAATTCCCCACTAAGCAAGGAGCCCCATGCAGTGCTCAATCTCATGGCCCTGAGGTCATGACCTGAGCCAAAATCAAGAGTTAGACACTCAACTGACTGAGTTACCCAGGTGTCCCTAAAAATCTATTTCTTGAAAGCCACTTTATATTTTCTAAGTAAATGAGTTTAAAGCAACAGTAAAAGCATAGTCAATTAATACAGCTCACATTTTAACAATGTCACCCTAAAAGATGAACAATAAAACTTCTGAAAAATGTTCTACTGTCTACTGTTGATCTTAAAATTCATCTCATCATTACATCTATAAGTGCCATTTTCAAATAACAAAACCTTTAGATTGATGAGATCTAGCATAGTTCCTTTTACAGAGAATTCCTCTTCATGGAAAGTAGAGCAGTAGTTTCTATTGAAATGCAATTAGAGAGGCATAATAACATAACTAAATTAGGTAAATAATGAGAAAATTTTTGGAGTTGAATTTTAATTCAGTTTTTACAAAGACATAAACTTCAAATATGGAATTTCCAAAATAGTAATATCCTAAGATTATGGAAAAATAGACTAGATTTTGTTAATTTTTGCCTACATATTTTCTAGAAATCTCATTCTTTTGCAGTAATATTTTTTACAAAATTATTATGGAACTTTTCTTCCTCTCTGTCTCATTTTTAAATCGGGAGCATAGAGACATATCTTTCCTTTCTTTCCATCATGATTCTTAATAAGAAGAGGTGATTTTCACATAAAGATTAACACATTATAATTCTATAATAAATGTTTTTTTCTGCCCCAATAATTAAAGTATAAGAAGACATGTAGCATTCAAAATTGCATTGTGAATTACAAATTGATATTGGTTTTTAAAATTACTCCCCACCACAGATTTTGATGGGTATATATAGGTTTAAAAATATTGTGGTGTGATAAAATCATGGTATATAAAAATAAAGATCTCTCTGTAAAGTCAAAATCTATGGGCTTAACATACAATTAGAAATATATGTCACCTGAAGCTGACATCATTATGCTTGCCAATGTTAAAATCCAGAGAAAAATTAATAGTAACAGAAATCTATTTTAATGGCAAAAGCTCTTTCAAGCTCCCAGAATAATTTAATAACAATGTGACTAAGTAATTTCTTAAAAATGAGGGCCGTGTTAATGAACTGGAATTTCAAATACAGCAAGTATCAAGTATATGCATTGCAAGGAAACAAAATATCAGGTATGTATGGAACTAGCAATTATAGCAGTGGGATCTAAATCAAGTCATATTGACAAAACACTGAAAAATACAGACTATTGCTTAAATAAGATTACACTTAAAGGCATCAAAGCAAAAGAAAACCATTCAAGCAGTTTAAAATACATTTGATGTGAATTATAATGTTTTCTAAGTGTATACATAAGTAGCCTGAGAAATAATACCTATGATTCTTATTTTATCTTGAGTACCTTATATAGTTATGCCTAGAATATAAGCAAAGATATAAAGAAAATAGGGATTCAATGCCTGACAGTTTGTACTCTTTCAGCTTCCAATTTTATTAGTATGCCTACTATTTTTCTGTAGTAGTGCTTTTTAAAAAACATTTATGACAACTTAATTTCAGCAGGATTATTCACTATGTCATGTCCATTATTTGGGGTGGGAAAAGAGGATTGTACTGGGGGAGGAATTTATGCTATCTCAGAGAGTGAAGGGAAGGCTCCAATCTTGCACTGTCTTGTTTACTTTTGATAGACATTTAGATAAACTCTTAGCCAGGTGGGGTCCCTTTATTGGGACTACTGAATCCCCTCTAAAAAAAAAATGGTTGGTTCATTTATTGGTAACTTTAGTTTGAACCTTTCCTTCTGCCACTTAGAATTTTCTCTTGAAATTTATTTGAATATGACAGTAATTCATCATGGATAGATTCAGAAAAAAACAATAATATTTTATTGCAGTATAACATTGGTCCCAAGAGAGCCTGAGAGTCCAGATTTATTCATTAATTCCTCTCCCATGTTGAACTGTCTCCAGAATCTAGTTCCATGAGTTAATATATTGGAGAGCATTATATTAGCATTATAGCCCTGGTAACGTTAACAAACTATTTTCTGTGACATATACTTTTTGAATCCTATCTTCACAATCCTGAAATTAAATTCACAATAATATAATCTATCTACAAAGGATACTTTAAAATTAAACAATATGACTTTAACACAAGGAGCAATACAACAAAATCCACTTACAGTGAACTAATGTGGGTTCATTACATAAATGCTTGGGCAAAACTCCACAAAAGATATAATGAGGTAATCAAATTCCCGCTTCAATATGCAGTCACCACAGCTATGATTTCAACAAATGTGGACAGATACAAGTTTGTTGCGCTGGTGACTCTGATACAGTAAGCATTGCTATTCATGGCATGATTTTTTAAAGATAAGGATCCAAAGAATACTCTTAGCTACAGTTCATTGTATTTGTTGTTTCTTTAAAAAAATCATTGATTTTCTTTTTTACAACTGTGCAGAAATGCTCTGTGTTTATTGTAAAATGTGGTTAGAATATAGACTTCAACAATCATAGACAGATTGTTCACTGACTGAACGCCCAGCAGCACCGATGAAAGTCACGTGGGTTGAGGGGTGATTCTATGTTTTGCATGACATTCTGTAGGTTATCAAGCGCCCAAGGTCCCTGTAGTTTTCTGCTCAAATCATTGTGATGATAAAAAATGCCACCACTTACAAACTGTCTAAGAATTCCCAAGTGAGAAGCATTAGCATAGGCATCCCTGCCTTGCAAGACGTTTTGTGTATGAGGTCTGGGGATAAAAACAGAGGCAATGCACAGAGCATGCAAGTGTCTCTCGTGTAGATAGCAGAGTGAATTTATGCTTGTGAAGATAGAAGGTGAAGTTAATCAGGCTGAGAGTACAAACAAGATATTCTTGAGAGAGAGAGGCATAAGCAGTGCTTATTTATGACTCAGACAACAAGTTTGGGCAAGAAGGAGATTGATCAGTCTCTCCATATCTCTGAGGAAACTCATGTTGCTCCAACACAATGATAACAGAAGAGAATGAAGTATTCTTTTGGGGCAGCAAGGATGTTGCAGGCTTTTGCTGCAGAATGGTACTCTGAGAGCTGGTACTCTAGGAAGAGAATCAGATCTTCTGTGGTCTAAAGTCATTCCTCAGGCTATAGATATGAGAGAGAAGGTCAGAGCAAAAGAAAACCCCAGGAATATCTCAAAATAAATGAGAGAGAATTTAGGCTATCTTGAGGAACACCAAGCCAACGGTAATTGAATATTAGTGCTAATATTGTTTCATATATACTAGAAGCTGATAGTCTCTGATAAAATTCCAGTTATGTTGGTTTAATTAATTCAAAAACTTATTAATTCCTATTAAAGATCTATGTCTTCAGGAGATAAATTATGGTGGATGTTCTCCCACAGTAAAACAAACAAAACAACGTACAAACAAAATTCCTGTTCTCTAATCCCACAGAGATTTTGAAATCTATATGATAAGAATAACTACAAAAAACCTAGGCAATGTAATAATACCTGTTTTATGAATGAAGATTAAATGGGTCATCAGTAAAGATTTAGCCTCTTTAGAAAAGATGAACATAAAACTAGAACGAGGAATCATGTAGGAAGTGCCAAGCTATGAAGCTCAAGAGTGATACGACCCAGAGAACCTGGAGAGCTGTGTAAGAATGTCCTAATGCCTTTTACTTAGAACTTGTATTTTAGGGTGCCTGGGTGGCTCAGTCAGTTAAGCATCTGCCTTTGGCTCAGGTCATGATCCTAGCATCCTGGGATGGAGTCTGCAGCCAGCTCCCTGCTCAATGGGGTGTCTGCTTCTCTCTCTCCCTCTGCCCCTCCCCCCAGCTCGTGTGCTCGCTTGCTCTCTCTTCTCTCAAAATAAATAAATACAATTAAAAAAACAAACAAACTTGTATTTGACCAATAGACAATAGGAACTGATAAACAGATGGCAGATTATGGAGCAGGGGAAAGATATTGTTAAAATACATAAATAAAGAGCATAGCTTGGTACTGAACATAATTTCAATACATTGAACTAATGAAATATATAGTATATGAAAATGATTCTGGTAGCTAAGCGTTATACACTTTGGAAGGAAGTTAGTATGTGCAGAACATACCTAAGAAAGTGAGGATTTACAATTCCCCTCCTTCAGAGCAGAGTCCTACTTAAGTTGCTTGGAATTCTTCTGTATTGGAGATTTGCCATATGTACGTACATACTCTTCTCTTCCATTTATTTATTCATTCAGTCATTTATTTATATCAATATGAGCTTGTGAATACTTATTTTATACTTTGACTTATAATCCAGTACAGTTTTATTTATTTCTTCCTCAAATTGCCAGAGCTTTGGCCATTGGAAACTCATTCAGTTGGCTCTTATATCCCTTTAGCTTAACTCCAAAAGTGTGGACACCCTTGTGTATGTGTCCATCCATGCATGTGCATATGCCAGTACTTACTTAGTTTTTGGCATTATAAGATGTTACAGGTTTATCCCGTATGTTTTCTGTTCAAGTTTTAAAATCAGCCATTTCTCCCTGGTTATTTTTATTGGAGGAAGGTATTAGAAACCAAGGCACTAGGTGTGCTCAAGGTGTCTTCTTTTGATGATGATTAACACCTGTATCTCCCATACAGCTGGAGAATAAAAGGCAGCTCTTGGGGCCATCCAGCTCTTGGCTTTCAAACACTGCAAAATTTACAGACTTGATACAATCTTTGATTTAAAGCTTCTTCTGGTTATTGGATACATTTCCAAGTAGTCTTATTAATCTGTGTTCCCATTTTAGAGAGAAACAGTACTACATAGTAGTTAAGAATATGGTTTCCAGAATTTGAATTCCGGTTGCATCACTAAATGGCTATGTTACCATAGGCAGGATATTCAGTCTATCATTCTTTCCTCATCTATAAAATAATAATAAGAATATTGACTCAATTGTGAAATCATAAGGATTAAATAAATAATATGTAAAATTTTAGAACAGTGCCTTGCATGTAGTAAGCAATCTACAATGCTAGCTAATATTAACTACATTTTTAAAACTAAGAGTATTATTGTTTATATTAACATGTGTAGGAGCTGGACCTTGACAGGTACACAAACACTCAAAGTGGTTCATTTTCCGTTTTTATATTTATTCATCCAACACATATTTATTGAGAGTCTACCATCTACTCTGTAGAGCTACTAGAGATAAAATGATAAAAAACAACCCTCTAAAATGAGGAATTTGGAGAGTTCTAAGTTTGGTTTTACTAACTTTTTGTTATGGACTACATTCAGTGTTTCAGTGTATTAGATTTTAATTGCCAATAGGACATCTAAATTGTGATTCCCCACAGTACTTCAATATATGATGACTTAGAAAAATGGCGGTTAAGTCTGGATGTGGGGCACCTTTATGTTTTCGTCTTAATATAACAAATTTGTACATTACAGAACACATCGGTTCTATCATGGGAATATATTGCTATTCCACTTATTTTTATTTATTTCTAACAGTAGATAATGATAGTCTAAAATTTAGTTCATAAATTCTCTTATTAACTAACCTAAAATAGTTAAAATATTCATTTAATTAATTTTGAGTCTATGACATTTTAAAATGGATAAAAATGTTTAATTCTAGCAATTCACATATTTAACAAAAAACAAAAGAAATTTAAATAATTTATTTGACTTCATCAGTCAATTTAAACAAACCAAGTGGTCAGTTAAACAAGTGTTCTAATTGGTTTTGTGTCCACAGCCCTGAAATCTCTGTTCTCTTGTTAAAGTCTTTTTGCGAGCATGGGCTTACAACACATTTCTCCATATATTTATGTATATCTCTGACCCTTTATTATAGTTTCCCTTTAATTTGCTTCATATTCCTAGTTTTTTCTCTTTTATTTTTTCTCTTTTATCTCTTTTAAGTTAAAATGTTTACAACTGAATTTTTAATATAAGACTCCAACTCAGAAAGTGTTCAGAGTGGGGTGCTTGAGGGAAGGCAAGTTTGAGTAGTGAAGGGCAAAACTTGATAAATATGCCCTGGTGAGGCTACACTATGCATTTTGACCTCCTTTCTAAATCTTCTACTTTGCAGAATTGGTAATATTGTTATTAAAAGAGGATTCCTTCTTCCTGTGCTTTTTATGTCCCCAGTTTCATTAGCTTTCATTTCCCTACATTGAATTTCAAAAGCCACTTAGCTACCAAGCCTCCTCGTTTATCCAAGTCATTCTGAGTTTTACTGTTCAGCTCCTTTGCAGTGATTGGCTCACCACTCTTTTCCAATAATCAACAGATTTCCTCACCTAATGCACACTCTTTGTAGCAGGTGGCTGTGTGGGCAGCCATTTCCTCCCACTCTAGTTCCCTGACAGTGCCTGTGAAACACTCCATCTCCAAAATGCTCAGCAAGTTTTTAAATCCACGCACAGATTAACCTTGACTAGCCTATATTTTCTAGTGACTAGAACTCAATAGAGTTCTTCTAAAAGTGAGAAAAATTAGGGCTCAGTTTTTGTGTCCTAAATACCAAGAATTCATTCTCTTCATTTTTTTCCCTTTGCTGCTCCAGAGTTGTTTTATCAAGTTATGCTGAATATATAATCTTATTCAGTGCTCAAATACGCACACACACACACACACACACACACACACGTACACAAGCAAACAACTTTCTTTCATGTTTCACAAAAGTTGCCTGGATTTAGAAGCAGAATATATTAAATCTTTTAATAATTTACCATTCAATTTTGCCTCCATTCGAACCCCCTTCCCGTCTATTTAGGGCAAAGCAGATTGTTTCTCAGTCCTGTGTTACCAGTGATGTCTTCTGGAGAGCTAATTATTTTTGTTGCTTTTAATCCATCTTTCCCATTTTTAATTACACTATATTTGGTTTGATAATTTGAAAAGAATCATAATAATTCTAATGCATTGGACTATAGACTTAAAATACTGCATGTTTATCAATGGAATTTTAAAAATTATTTTTTATAAATTTATAATCCAGCTTCAATAAATCTGTTATGATTTATTCAAAACAAGGAAGTTTTGAAACAACTGCCATTAGTTAAGTGGCAAAACTTAATGGCCGTCTACTTAGTGTGATATACCACATGGTTACTCTAATTTTAGAGAAACATGGAATAGGTAATTGGTGGACCCTACAGAAAAAGTATGACCTCATTTGTAGCCCCTTTACAATCAAATATCGATTTTTGTGTAACTGAAGAGACTGTACTCAGGCTTTTGCTTCCGTAGATATACTTCGATATGGTTCTCATATTTCAAATACTCAATTTTTATTAAATGCAAACGTGCATATGGTATATGAAGAGCCTCTTGAACTCACCTTCCTATGCTTAATGTGAATTTCATGTATTAGCTGGTGCTCAGACCTTCCATTTGCTGTCCCTAACCCATACTTCAGTTTTATCAATGTTTGTCAGTTTTTCTCTTGGTGTAAGCATGGGTTTTTGTGTAAGTGCTTAAATATTGTATTTTGCTTCTCTTACCTTATAAAAAATAAAAAAAATATATATGACTTGAAAAGTCTTTGTATTTGTGATCCTACCATTTGGATAAATATAGAATTCATTAGGCAGGTCCAAAGTTCTGACATTTAAGCCTCAATTAGATCCTTTTAAGATACAACCTGTCATTTGTATTCACCTATGGGTATAAAAATAGAACATGTAAGACATTCTTGAAATATACTGTACAGAATTAGGTTTCTTAGTATAGTAAATGACTTTCAGATTCTTCATATAAGACATGAGATGCCCTGTGACTAAGTATCAAATGAAGGCTTTTCTTATACCTCTCTGTCTCTGTACTAAAGAAAGCCAGCCAGTTTTTCTTTACTAGATGATTTTTAATCATCTCATTTTCTTTCAAACTTTAGACTATTTTATTTCATCAAAATAAATGTCACTGTATTTCAGTTTTTTATCCATGTATTTACATGTCTGGTCAGAAGACAAACATCTAATTATAATGTGGCATTATTAAATGGAATATTGACTCAAATGTGGGGTTTATGGTGATTAAGATGAATAGATGTCTCTAAAGCAAATTGATTATGCTCTAAATAGTTGTGCACATTTCAAAAAGGGGATTGCTGAGCCTAGAATATGATCTCAACAAAAACAAGCCCATTTACATATTCTATCCTATTACTTTGTTTGGAGTAAACATGCAAGCAATCACCCTAACCTGCACTGAACTCTTCTGTGGGATTCATAAACTCACCCAGATCATGACCTGGTGTATCATTTTTGATTGTTAAAAAGCTGGCTTATTTTCTGACTGTTTAATCTCAGGAAATGGGCAACTGTATCTTATATACAGCATGAACACAGCAGACATAAAGTAGTTCAAAATACAGCCTGTTGGAGCTTACTATAAACTTGAAATCTAGTTGTAACTTCCTTCATCCATCTCTACATGGTGCTGGTTATGTAGCAAAGTTTTGTTAATAAAATAACTTGGAACTCAAAAATATGAGACAAACTTAAAATATGCACAAAGTATGCAATGGCTCAGATTGTTTTTAGGTGCTCTGAATGGTTCAGTTAGGTAAATATTACTTAAATACATGTTTGGTCTCAATTGCTGCACAAAGTGTAGTTCTCTGATCAGTTACAGCATCACCTTTTGGAACTACAGAATCTGAGGCTGGTCCTTATACCTCTGGGATCAGAGTGGGCATTTTCAAAAGATGCCCCAGCTGATTCTGATGGTTTGAGAAGTCCTGTTCTGTTTAATTTTTCATGTATTTAGAGTTCGAACCTAAAATCTATTTATTCCAAATCAACATTTTCCCCATTCAATTGTGCCTACGTACAGTTAGAGAGAGGATGATACCAGAGGTTTTTGTTTGCTTTAACATGTATCCAGTAAGCATGTATTAAGTAGCTAGTATGTGCCAGGCTTTGTTCTAGGCGGTGTTTGTACAAAGGCGGCAAGAAATTTGCTCATGCACTGTGGGAGTGGCATGTCCAGTGTAAGGACAGATAGAGAAATAATAGTGGGTTCGGTGTAACAAGTACTTCTTCTAACAATTTGGAGTTGATAAATTCACCTCTCCATGGCAAAACTATTCTGAAAAGAGGTAGCTATAATTTGATAGGCCTGTTTATAAGGCCTGTTTATAAATTGCCTCTTAAAACTGAATAAACAAGTCGTCCTAGATAATTACCAAAGACTATGCTTAGCAAATCGTACTATCAACCTGACTTACACATACATTTGTGTCTATATGTGTATAGTTAAATTTATATATAACTAAAATATAAATGATCTAATACAACACATTTTGTATATTCCATACACACATTTTAAATTTACATTTACATTTTACAGACAGGGTGATTAAGAACAAAAGGGCAAAATAATTAGCCCCGGTTCACAGAAAGGGTAACAAACCAAGCTAGGATTCAAGTTTCTTTATGCAAATAAATTAAATAGACATTTTCCTCACTAGATCTAACCAAGGAAGCACTTAAGGAATTGATTTTGTAATAATATTTCCTCTCTTGCAACAGTTTTGTTGTTGTTGTTATGTTGCTGACAAAATATTTGATTAAGGAACAGGCATGCTTTTTTTGACCAGATATATCATATAGTTGACCAATTTATCTCATAGCGGATATATAATAACCATGACTTAGAAACATTATCTGAAGACATTCATTTCAGTGGAAAATTCATGGGAAAAGTAAAAATTAGTCTTCAATTGTCTTCAGTTCTACAATTCTAGACAATAATTCTTTTAAAATATTTTTAAAGGCTTTAATTACATCTTTCTTTATTTTATTATGTTATGTTAGTCACCATACAATACATCATTAGTTTTTGATGTAGTGTTCCATGATTCATTATTTGCGTATAACACCCAGGGCTCCATGCAGAATGTGCCCTCTTTAATACCCATCACCAGGCTAACCCATCCCCCCACCCCCTCCCCTCTAGAATCCTCAGTTTGTTTCTCGGAGTCCATCGTCTCTCATGGTTCGTCTCCCCATCCGATTTCCCCCCCTTCATTTTTCCCTTCCTGCTATCTTCTTCTTTATTTTTTTTTAACATATAATGTATTATTTGTTTCAGAGGTACAGGTCTGTGATCATTAGTTTTTGATGTAGTGATCCATGATCCATTGTTTTTGTATAACACCTAATTTTGTCTTTTAATTGCAATCAACGTTTGAAACATCAAAATTATGACTTTCTATATATTAGCTGTTTAGGGAGATTTTTAACTGGTTGCATCCAAGTAGCAATGGTGTAAGCTTGAGCAGTTTAGCCCTCCCAAAGGAGCAAATGACCTGTCTGAGATTTTGCAGCTCAGAGCAAAGCCTCATTTAAAAGCAGCCAGAAAGCAATGGACAGTGTCCAAACTCTGAATGCAGAAGAACAAACATTTTTTCTAGGGTTTATATGGAAAACTCTGTGACAGTTGGGCATTTGGATATGATAGAAAGAAAAAAAATTAAAGCTATCATTGAAACCTGTCCATTTGAATTAGATGATCCATTCTCTGTAATTAAGACTAAATAGTGGGTATCTGTCATGAGCCAAATTAATAGAAATTAATTCAAAAACCTTGGAAGGGACATGCCATGCTGATCTGTGTAGCATGCCCCATTTTATTATAAGAGTAAGATTTCATTGTCAAAAAGAAATGTCACTCTGGCAACTGCTGAATAAGGCAACTAAATTTTTTTCAGAGGGTAAAGTGCTTATTAATTAGATGTAAATTAGTATGCCAAGTGTGCCATTTGATAAATGACTGCTTCCAGAAAACTAAATGGTACCCTCTTGTATAGAAAAGTCACTCACTCAAGGGTGAGGACACTACTTTTAAAGGACCAGTCTATTTTTTTTACAATCTGATTTGCTTCCTCTTTAGCTTCAAGATGGTGTAGAGAGGTTAAAATACTCTGTCATTTTAGGTTGTGAATGCAAGACAAGGAGAACCCAGGCTAACATTCCTTAGTACATTTACATATAAGCCATTCATGATTCATCAGAGGTGGAGACATATCACAGGAAGTCAAGCCTGATCCATCTGTTTAGCTAGGCAATTCTTTTTTTTTTTTTTTAAGATTTTTTTTTTATTTGAGAGAGAGAGAGAGAGCAGCAACAAGGGGTGGAACAGAGGAAAGGGAGGAGCAGATTCCTAGTTGAGTGCAGAGCCCGGCGCGGGGCTTGATCCCAGAGATCATGGACATGAGCCAAAGTCAGACACTAACCGACTGAGCCACCTAGGTGCCCCAAGCTAGGCAATTCTGAGGGAATAATTGTCTGTTATTTTTTTTTTTGAGATTTTATTTATTTATTTGACAGAAGGAGAGACAGCAAGAGAGGGAACACAAGCAGGGGGAGAGGGAGAAGGAGAGGGAGAAGCAGGCTTCCCGCTGAGCAGGGAGCCCGATTGCAGGGTTCCATCCCAGGACCCTGGGATCACGACCTGAGCCGAAGGGCAGACGCTTAACAACTGGGCCACCCAGGCACCCCTTGTCTGTTATTTTTTACATTAATACTTCAACCTAACTCTAGCACGATTATAATCAATTGTGTGTACTAACAATTATCTGAATGTGAGAATGAGACAAAATTGGAATATGATTTCTGCCTTTAAGAAACCTTATAAGAAACCATTAACATAGGCTCTTCCTCATCTACTGATTTTGGCTCCTAGCCTTCACTTTTCTCTCCATTTTTACTTTCTCTTCAGCTTGTACCTTTTTATATACACTTATTTTATCTTTTAAAAATAATGACAGTATTTCCAAAGTTCTTAAGCTTTAGTAAGATATGATTGTTCTAAAATATACGTAAGTTTAAGGTATACAATGTGATAATTTGATTGCTTGTATATGTGGCAAAAATTACTACAATAAGGTTAGTTAACACCTCCATCCCTTCACATAATTTCCATTTGTGTGTGTGTGATGATAACATTTAACATTTATTCTCTCAACAAATTTTAAGTATATAATAAGGTCTTGTTAATTATAGTCACCATACACATTAGATCTTCAGAACTTACTCATATTATGGCTGGAAGTTTGTACCTTTTGACCAACATCTCCCATTTCCCCCAGCCTCTATAAGTTCATCTTTTTTAGATTCCACATATAAGTGAGAACATATAGTACTTGTTTTTCTTTGACTTATTTCACTTAGTATAATAGCATGAAGGTCCATACATGTTTTTGCAATGGCAGAATTTCCTTTATTATATGTAATATTATTCAGCCACAAAAAAGAAATTTATATATATGTATATTTATACATCTATATATGTGTGTTTATATATATAACATTTTCTTTTTTATGGTTGAATGAAATTACATGTAATAAAGAAGGAAATCCTGCCATTTACATAAATATATATATATGAATATATATAACATTTTATTTATCCACTCAGCTGTTGATAGACAGGTAGACTTGGCTTGGCTTTCATAAATAATGCTGCAGTGAACATGGGGACACATATATCTTTTCTAGATAGTGATTCATTCCTTCAAACATCACCCAGAAGTAGAATTGCTGGATCATATGGTAGTTCTATTTTAATTTTCTGAGGAGTCTCCATACTATTTTCTATACTGGTTGCTCAATTTATATTCCAGTAACCCAGCACACAAGGGTTCCCTTTTCTCCACAGCCTTGCAAAAGTTTATCGTCTCTTCTATTTTTTGTTTTATAATAGCCATTCTCTTAGGTTGAGGTGATACCTCATTGCAGATTTGACTTGCACTTTCCTGGTGATTAGTGATGTTGAACATTTTTGTAATGTACTTGTAGGTCACTGTATGTCTTCTTTGGAAGATATCTATTCAATTCCTTTGCCCATTTCTTAATAAGATTTTTGTTTTTGTTTTTGTTTTTTGCGATTGAGTTGTATGAGTTTCTCATATATTTTGGATATTAACCCCTTATCAGGTAGATAGTTTCCTTTGGTGAGTCACGTTTCCTTGATTATTCATTACCCTTGTATGACCTGTGTTGAAATTTGCTCACTTGACAACAAGGCAACCCCTTCCCAGTTTATAGCTTGGCTTCAGTAGTCAAAACCCCTTTACCATTCAGCTTGTCCAGATATCTAATGGGCATATGATGGTGTCTGGGAGTGGGCTCTGGCTGTTGTGAAGTCCTTGGGTGGCCTGGCGCTGAGTCAAAAATCTGGTTCCATGGTAGTTAGCTGGCACTAGGTCCAGTTGTGACCCTGGGTTCACAGGGTGCCCCCTGTAACCTGGCTTCCCAGGCATTGATTGTGAGCCTGAAGTCCCAGAACCTACCCAGCACTGTAGGAGCTAGAATGTGTTAGGATGTGCTGGGAGACTGAGTTTATAGAAGCCTGCTCATCAAAAACGAATGATGTAAGGTATGGTGATTAATATAACATAATAAAATTAAATTAAAAAAAAGAAGCCTGCTGAAATCCGGTGCCCCAGGAACTATCCAGTGCCATGAGTGCCAGCTGGTGCTGAGGTGAGCCAAAAGCCTGAGTCCATGGGAGCCTGTTGGGAGCCTGGGTTTGTGGTGTTCATCAGGAACCTGGGGCCACAACAGCCACCTGGGGCTATGGAAACTCGTTTGCCAGGATGGATTGAATCTCTTGGGTTCTCAGAGACCCTCTAGGAACCTGGCACAGAGGAAGCCGCTGAGCCACCTGGGGCTGCTGGAGCTGACTGGTACCCAGATAGGCCAGGATCTTGGGTTCACAGGACCCCTTGGGAACTTGGAGCTGAAGAAGCTGCCTGGAGCTGTGGGTGCTGCCTGCATCTGCCAAAACTGGCAGGTGTCAGGGTGACCCAGGGGCCTGGATTAACAGGATTCTACTGAGGTCAGGTGATAATCCTTTATATCATCTTTCTCTCTCTCTTTTTTTATCTTTACTTTTCTTTTTTGTCTATTGAACCTCTGATCTCACTCACTGCACTTACTTGCTGTATTTTTGTCTCCCTTCCTGTCTCACTCTCCTGCCCTCTTCCTTTCCTGCTTCTCTCTTTCCTCCATCCTATTACCCCGTTCCCTTGTTCTTCTCCTCTTGTCTCCGTTTAGGCTTCCACACTCCCCCTCTTGGCCCTCCTTTCTTTACCACCACATGCCCCCTTTGATGTGTCTTACCTTTCGGTTCTCCTCTCTCTGCTCTCCCTCAGCCAGGGTGATGCTTATTCCAATCATCCACCTGTTTGCAGTATCTTCTGTTTGTTTGTTTTCAGTTTCTTATCATGGGTGGGCCAAAGAGAAGGATTTCATTGCTGTCTTATCTATGTAAATATGTGGAACACAGGCTCTTGATTAGAGTTATGTTGCTCTTTTTGTGCATTTTGTCACTATTTCCTCTTAGGTGAAGCCTATTATTTCGACAAAATTAAATGGCTTTATTTTGTTTTGAATAATGGAGGAAAAAACCAAGCTAACATTCCTGATCATCCTTTTTTTTTTTTTTTTTGAGAGAAAGAGAACAGAGTGAGCGAGAGAACATGAGTCGGGGGGAGGGGAAGTGGGAAAGGGAGAAGCAGGCTCCTCACTGAGCAGGGGACCACCTAGGGGACCACCCCCCCCCCACCATGGGACTTGATCCCAGGACCCTGGGATCATGACCCGAGCTGAAGGCAGACGCTTAATCGACTGAGCCACCCAGATACCCACTTCCTGATATCCTTAAATATGGTGTAACTGTTTCCAGATAGTTTAGACCAATTTGTCAAAATTGCCCAATTATCTACTGAGGAAAGACATGGGAATTATAGAAAAAAATAAGCCATTTCAATTAGTTTTTCTCCCCTTCCTCCTGGATTGTGATGTAACTCCAGTTTTGAATATTGGAATGCAGAGGAAGCTTGAGCAATGACATAGAACATTAGGATATCTGCTTACTACTGTACTCCATGGTTTGAGTTCATCCAGATTTCCTGTAAAAATGATGATTATTTTAATTACACAATCTTGGATATAATTTTAAACAAATTTCAACACAATACATGAAAATTCAAATATGAAGATATCTTTGTAAAGACTGAATTTAGTCTTTATTTCAGTATTTCCTAAAGGCAATCAATTCATGTAATTAGTCACATTGTATGATAGCTCTAACTTAATTAATTGAGATCATTTTATATTGAAATTCCAGTGCATGACAATTTTCTTTTGGTAATTGTATGCTACAAAAGTATCATTATCTTTCATTAATTATTACAAATACTTCCTCCCACAAGTTAAAACCATCCTTTGGGTTCATAAACATGAAAATATTTCAAAGATAGGGAAATTATGCCTGACAGTTCATTGGAATAAGTACCTGGTGTTAATGAGAGCATATCTAGTCCAGACCTGGCAGACTATTAGGAAATGTGAAAAAGTGTCATTAAGACATGAATGGAATAATAGTTACTGATGAGGTTTAATAAGATATTTTTCTTACAGTTCTGAGACTTTATAATTATTTGGTTGACCTTCCAAAGGGCAACATTCAGTAATCACTACTTTTAGTAGTCAATTCATGCTTAAGATTTCAAATTCCAATTGAAAGTATAAACATAGAAAGTTAACTCTGTGTGTGTGTGTGCGCGCGCGCGCATATACTTACATTTTATCAGCTATTTCCACTCTGCATCTGGATAAAACTGGCTTCTTAATAAATTAGAAAGGTAAGGAGAAGGGGAGAATGAAAGGAAGCTTTAGAGACTCAGAAGAGGCTTTGCTGGAGGGTATTTTGGGGACACAAAAGGCAGTACAGAAAAAAATATCTGCTTTTCTAATTTATGTTGTTTCAGTATTCTGGGATTTGCTTTTTTTACCCCTAATTGTCCTGGTATTCCTTTACTTTACATATGGAACTTTGAGTATCAGTGAAATCTACAGATATATGTATGGATAGCCAAGTCAAAGAAAGGAAAAAAGGCTGTTATGAGCAAGAGGAAGAATTGCACAATCCAAATCAGCTAGTAGTTTTGCTTTGGAAGATTTTTAATGTGTTGGTTTAAAGTATCCAGTGTAACAAAACTTGCATTTGCTAAGCTTCTTCTTTTTCTTTTTAATGATAGAGAGAGAGAGAGCACATGAGAGGGGGGCGGGTCAGAGGGAGAAGCAGACTCCCTGCTGAGCAGGGAGCCCGATGTGGGACTCGATCCCAGGACTCCAGGATCATGACCTGAGCCAAAGGCAGTCGCTTAACCAACTGAGCCACCCAGGCACCCTTTGCTAAGCTTCTTTATTCTTTTTTTATAAAGTGGAACCTGTGTATCTAACATACATTTGAAATTAAAACACATTATTTTTCATTGATCAGTAGTTTTTTTTCTTTCAGTTGTGGTAAAAGATATAGAACATAAAACTTACGATTTTAACTATCTTGTATATATAGTGAATGCGCCCGCGAATGCAAAGGAAGGAAGCAAGATTGGGCCCAGAGAAGCTGGACCATAATGCCATCTCAGCAAAAGCCTAAGCCAACTCTATAGAGCCTTCTGTTGCTGTCCTGAGTCAGGGATAGGGACGGGCCAGGCTTTTATATACCTGTAGCAACTCAAAATTGGATGCACACTACCCTGAAAATGGACCTGAGGAATCTCTGCAGCCAAATCAATTCCAAAGCTGACAGCTGAGGGCTGTCTGGTGGCAATGATCCCAGCAACAGCAAAAGTGTTTAGTAATGAAGGGGGCCTCTGTGGAGCATGTGACATCCACAACCTCGATGCTTTCCCATACACAATACTCATTTGTTCTGGTAACAGTGCAAGATAACTAGGGTAAATATTATTAACCATGATGCCAGTTAATAATGGAATTTAAAGTTTACACTACAGAAGGAGCTTATTTATTTTATTAAATATAGAATTAGTTGTGTAACACTAGCAAAGAACAATAATGCAAAAGCATGTGCTTATTACTCTTTAACTTGTAATACATGTAGGAATGATTTTATGTAATTTGATGCTGAGAAAAAAGCTGCATAGAAACAAAACCAGAAATAAACCTGACATATAACTGATGATTGACAGGGAAACTCAAATCTCTTGCTGTGATTTAGCATCAACTATAGCTAATATCTGCATTTAAATGTTTATAATGCCACTTAGTATGAGGTAACTCAGCAGTAAGATGGCTCTTAGAGATTTTTCTTTGTCAATTATCTTTATTTTTTTTTCCACTTTTTTGGTACATTTTCTTGTACTTAAACTTCAGATAGTCTCCTGCTGAGAAATGAAGGTAGGCACAGTAGTGAATCATGTTTTTGACAGCCCAAAGTTCGGTGACCCTTGCACAATATACTTACTTGCTACCTTTTTGTCAACATCTTGACAAGGTCATCATGCATTAAAGAGAAACATTCAGACTCTGACACTGTAATGCTCACTTTTCTTGAAGAAACTGTGTAAAAAGCTATAATTTTTAACACATCACGATCATTTCTGACTACACAGTAGGCAGTTTTGTTCACTGCAATGAACTTAGTGCATGCAAATACATCAATCAGAAAGTAAAGTGTTCTGAACAATAGAGAGATAGGTCTTTGAAAGATGCATTGGTTGACCTCTACATATCATTGTGGCTTAAAACTAAACCAGGTGTTTTTAAGCATGTTTAACTGAGGAAACCTTTCATTAAGCAAAGACTGAAAATAAAGTTATCTATCATTTATCAATCTAATCCATCTAGATATATTTATCTAATTTATCTAGATACAGATATCTATATCTATCTGTTTATCCATCATCTATCACCTATCAGCTATCATCTCTCTATCCATCATCTATCACCTATCAGCTATCATCTCTCTATCCATCATCTATCACCTATCAGCTATCATCTCTCTATCCATCATCTATCACCTATCAGCTATCATCTCTCTATCCATCATCTGTCTATCATTTATCACTTATCATCTATCTATCTATCATCTATCAATCACCCATCAGCAATCATCTGTCTATCCATCATCTATCACCTATTAGCTATCATCTATCTATCATCTATCAATCACCTAACAGCTATCATCTATCTATCCATCATCTATCACCTATCAATTATTATCTATCTATCTATCTATCTATCTATCTATCTATCTATCTATCAAGGGCTTGGGGGCCAGTTCATTTGCCCTTCTTTCCACCCCAAGCCTAATTAAGACTTTAATCTCTGAGGATCCTAGGGATACTCTAGGGAAAAATTTGAAAATCTCTTAACTACTGTCAAATTTTAGAGGGTATTAGGGGACAACCCCCAATGACACATTTCGAGCATCACCATCTGTATGGGGCTAGTTTATACATGCATATTATCTCTCTGACTATATTTTGATTCAGAATTATATCTTTTTTCATTTTTTTATATCTCTTTCTACATTAATGGAATGAAAGTTTGGCACAGCTGCATTGGATTGAACAGAACAAAATTTGATAAATATTATCTTAATATGGCTATCAAATCCTTCATAGCAAATAAAATTTCTATAGTATTACAGCTATAAAATCTTAATACTTATGTGGAAAGAATATGAGCCAAAAGCTGTAATTACTATACATTAGAATCTTTTCTTGGCCTTTTACTCTTTATTCTTGGCCTGCAAATCTTAATCTTTGTCTGGGGTACAATTTCCTCAAGGTGATAAGTCAAACAAGAATACCATGGGTGAAAAGCATAGGACAGCTGAGAGACCAAAAAAAAAAAAAAAAAGATACACTTTGAAATCATAACACATTAGTAATTTTTTTAAAGATTTTATTTATTTATTTGAGAGAGAGTGAGTGAGTGAGAGAGAGAGAGGAGCAGGGGCAAGGGCAGAGGGAAACCCCCACTGAGCAGGGGCCCAAGAAATGGGGCTCCATCACAGGACTCTGGCATCATAACCTGAGCTGAAGGCAGATGCTTAACCAACTGAGCCACCTAGGAGCCCCACATTAGTAATTTTAGATAAAACTGTCCCATGTTTGTCTGTTGGCAAGTGGAGTAGAACTTGGGGATTTCACCTTATGGTAACCATTTCTCTCAGGAATATGTTAGGGTAATCCAATTTTACCACACCTAGGAACCTAGGTTGTTAGGATGTTTCTTTGGCTAGAATCCATTGACTTTTATTTCTGGATCCTGATGTATTAGTATCTACATTTTAAAGAACCTACAAGCTTATGATAGCTTTTTCCTTATATTTTAAAGTCTTGACAAGGAGCTGTTATCCCCCATATTTCCTAAAGCCCCCTTCTTAATCTATAAACTGCCCAATTCTCCATTATACACATACCGAGAGAAAGAAAAACTATATATTCACATACATGAATAATAGGCATACCATCCATATATATAATAGGAATATAATATAGATGACATATACAATGCAAATATAATAATATATATGAATGGTATGCTTATTATTCACTCCCATATTTAAAGTGTGAAAAGATGAAATCATATACATAAAACCTATGCACATATATATACACACATATATTTTATAGTATTTTATTTATTTATTCATTTTTAAATGTTCAACTTTTTTTTAAAGATTTTATTTATTTGTTTGAGAAAGAGAGTACAAGCTGGGGAGAGAGGCAGAGGGAGAGGGAGAAGCAGACTCCCCACTGATCAGGGAGCCCCACTGATCAGGGAGCCCGATGTGGGGCTCAATGCCAGGACCCTGGGTTCATGACCTGAGCTGAAGGCAGACACTTAACCGACTGAGCCACTCAGGTACCTCTACAGCTTAGTATTTTATAATTAGACTGATAATCCAAAGGAAAAGTCAAAGTTTATTAAATTTATAAACTTAATCCTCTATCATGATAATGAATAAAAATGTTAAAATCAATAGAATGTATTAATCAAGGTTTTAAATGTTTTATAAAAGTATATCCTTAAAAACAAGTACATAAGCAATGAAACAAAAACTTTACAGTTAATTACAGCACTTTTGTTAATGTTTTGTACTTCACGATTCCTCTTGAAAAGCTGTTTAGCTCCAACAGAGGTATACTAACCCCCATTATGAAGAACCACAATGGCATTGATATAGACTTACAGTGTTCACCAGTTCCTCCAATAAACATTTATGAAGCACAGAACATTTCAAAAATTTTGCACAGAGCATGAAGAAAATTAAGTGTACACCCCATTAGGATTCCGATTAATAAGTTTCTCAAGGAAACTTAATATTGCCCACTGTTAAATGGATGAAGAAGAACAAAAGAATCCCAGATTTGAAGGATTTGGCTTCAGAATTATTTACTTTACATAGGATAATAGCATGTACTTAATGTTTGGGTGTAAAGTGTAATTCAATTTATATAATAACACACTAAATTGACGTTGAAGACTCCACTTCTCTTTTCTCAGATATTCTGCCTATGTGTGTTTCCTATTGAAGCTTCAAACTGTTGACACAGGAACTTCCTTAACTCACTGTCCTTGAGTTAAAGTAGACCAATATTTAAGCAATCAGCTATGACTTGAAAAATCTAGGGTCTTCCATAAAAAAATTATTTCATATATATAAGGCTAAGACAGACTTGGTCAATTTGAAAAAGAGTTTTGTACATTTATATAAGTGTGTGGTTTACACACACGTTCACATTATAACACCGCATTCAAATTTTGATGTCATTGAGTTCAATGATCTTAGAAAGGGAAGTATGCTTATTCCCACTTTTAGAAAATGGAGTACGAGAATAAAGAATCAAAAATCAATAGGAAAATTGGGATTTGACCTATTTTTTTATTTTTTATGTTAAGTAACAATGTATTTCCATTTATAATATTAAGCAATAAGCAAGGAGAATGAATATAAAAAATTCAAAAATTTTAAATTGTTCTTATTTCTATGACTTTAAAATGTAGTCGTTATTAAGTATTTATTCCATAAAAGAAGCAGACAAAAATTCCACCCTGGCTTGCTCCCAGGTCACTACTCTGGCTTGGCTGTCACTGGTCTTGAGGAAGGAGAAGCCAGGAACAGCTGAGCCAGAAGGAACATCCAGAGGATCATTGTCATCACAACAAGGCTAATAGTGATTACAGATGCCAAAAGGAAATACAACAGTGATGATATATGTGCCAAAGCACTCAATAGTTTTGTTGAGTCTTTGAAGTTATGCATAAAATTCTGTGTGATCACAGTGTTGTACCACTGGGAAACTATGGTGTGTTTAATCATCCCTCTGGCATACTCTAGCTTGTTTCTTCTTTGTCAGTGTCATACTTGCCTGGTCTTTTAAAGATTTCAGTTTTAAGAAAAAAAAAAAACAATGAAAAAATGTAAAAGCCTGCGATTTTGCAAGCACTGAATTTCTAATGGAATGACATTATAATAATTCAGTTTCAAGCAATGGTAACAGTTAAAATTAACCAATAAACCTGACAGCACATAGAGCAATCTTTAAGTACAAGTAAATTCACCACCAGCTGTCATCCAGGCACAGAAAAGTTGCATGCTAATGCTATTTCTGAATTTAATTCAATATTTTATAAAACTATGTCTCTCAAAATGACAGCAAGCAATAAGGAGCTGCATAATGGTTTATTTTCACGATTTAAACGGAACATTTTTTAAATTATAGAAAAATTCCCTGACTCAAATAAATGATATAAACCAGCAGTTTTAATTGCCTTTGGCTGAATATAAAATGAAAACCTATAAAGCATTATTATATGGTCAACATTTATAATGATAAGCTCAAGAAAGTCAGTGTCATTTACATATGCTTTTAAGAAAAACTGAAAGTCTTTGAACACATTTATGATTCAGATTCAAACAGAATTTTTGGTGCAATAAAATGGCAGCTAGAAAAGACAAGAGTATGCTAGTAATAGAGCAACATAGGCACTTATATTCCTATGAAGATTCCGTCGCCTATGCTTGGAAAAATGGTCCTATGGTGTGTGCACTATGGGATATAGGAAAAAGCCTTATAGAACATTAGATTTGTTTCATGTTGGGATGAGCGTAGAAGGGCATGCTGGAGTGTCTGTGCAAGAAGATTCGTTGAATTATATAAATTAAAGGAGTAATACAGTCCATTTGAGTGAATCTTCTATTTAAAGGTGAGAAACTTAAATCCCCCAAAAATCAAATTAATTTCCCAAAGTGACAAAATGGTACACGAAAAAAGAAATCAAGTCCAAAATGTATTTCCTCAATCTTTTTTTTAATTAATTAATGTATTTTTAATATCTATCTCTACACCCACCGTGAGGCTCAAACTCACAACCCCGTATCAAGAGTCTCATGCTCCATTGACTGAGCCAGCCAGGTGCCCCTGTATTTCCTCAGTCTTAATCCTTAACATTTTACCTGGAGGGTTACGGGAGGGCTAGAAACATAATGCTACTCATTCACTGAATATTTCTTAAGATGATTAAATGAATTAAACCAAGGACTAACTTAAAACGTATCGTCTAGAAGTTATATGGCTAGTAAATAAATATCAAAAGAATGATTGTATTGCAAATGTGCTAATTTGTTTTCTTCTTGAGCTTAACATTACTCACATTTTTCTCTTATATCTAACATAATTGACTGCTTCAAGATTTTTAAATCACAATATGGCCATGTAAAAATAATAACCTGATGAAGTTTCACAGATCAGTTTCATTTGCCACACAAGAAATTTGATATTATCAATTTACAAGAGAATCACTCATATAAGACACTTTTGTTTCTAAATTTTGTTTTATTTCCTAAATGTTCATATTTATATTTACCCCATAATCAAGCCATATATACTCTCATATATAGCAGATCTTCAGATTCTCATCAGGTATGTCAGGAATAAGAAATAACTCCTTTTTAGAGGAAAAGAGTTGTTAAGTATATTGGACACTTCTTGTATGCCACTTCAAAATCCTCCTTGCCTCTCTGCTACTTCACCAACTGTTGTGACAACCAGTCACACAAAGGACTGCCGTCAGTTTTGTGCAGGTGCCATCCAACAGTGCCTTCTACCCTGACTCATGCTGCATACTACTTGCTTCTTGCTCTGGGCCTCTCCGACGCTGCAACAGGGGAATGCCTAAAGAAATCAGCCCTGTGCTGATAAACACACATCCCTCACACATGTACAACCTGTATTTGTGGCAGCGTTCATGTTCATAACTTGACCAATGAGGACCTGAAGTCAACAGCTAACATAACCCCCTACTTTTTTTGTTGTTGTTCTGAGTAGAAAGCCTGAAAACACATTTCATGGGTTTCTCCAAAGATCTCACAGAGTCAAGTATCAGGGGACGGTGTCAGTAGCTAACTTTATAACACACCTTTCTACCAACTTCCCTCTCTTGTACTTGCACTTCCCATAATTCCTTTCACAACCATCTTCTTCTCCATCCCTTACACTTGGTGCCTGGTCTCAGGTCACAAATACACTACAGGTGTGCATGCCTGTGTCTCGGTCTCTGTCTTCAGGAGAACCTAGACTAAAACTTGGAGATTTTTTTTTTTAATGTGACTAATTTCACTCACTATGGTTATGGATAGGACCAACCTAAATACCCATAATTCGAATGTGAGTTCCCATAAAATTATAATTTTGTCCATACCATGTACATTTTGCTTACCACGGATCTTTGTAGTTATTCATGAAAAGTTGAAATGGCAGGACGCCTGGGTGGCTCAGTTGGTTGGACGTCTGCCTTCAGCTCAAGTTATGATCTCAGGTCATCCTTTGATCAAGGACAGAGGCCTGCTTTGGGGTCCTAGCTCAGCAGAGAGTCTGCTTGTCCCTCTGCCCCTCCCCCTGCTCATGCTGGCTCTTGGGCTTGCTCACTCCCTCTCTCTCTCAAATAAATAAGTAAAATCATTAAAAAAAAAAAAGAAATGTTGAAGTGGCAAATATTTATGCCAGTAACACCAAAGGTTCTATTTTTAATTCCAGTAAATTGACAGAGTAACTCAGTCACGGAGAAGTATCTAAATGTGTTGTAGAACTGTAAACAGGAAACTTTCAATTAGTGGATTTTTAATTGGACCCAGCTGCAGCCAGTGGCAACAGTACTGCTAATATTTGTAGTTACCACTAGCTATTAGGAAGTACTTTCACTAGCATCACCTTATTTGACTATAGTTTTAAAGCAGAGGCAACTAGAGCTAGGGGGTTTATACTCTTCCCCTAAGATATTATAACTTGGAAAATGCAGCATTAGAAAATTGACCTCCAAATCCTATTCTCTTGCCTTTCAATCATATCACTCTTTGTTTTTGCCAGCTGCTTAACTCTATTGCATTGTTAGGAAAACCTATGTGAACTGAATGAAGCAATCAGTCAATAGTGCTCATTAGCTAATTTATGGTTATATCTTTGTATTGTCTACACATATGAGTAGATATACCCATAAAAACCTGTGCTCTGAACACCGTACACTTTAACTGAAAATATTTTCATTTATATGTAAAATTGATCTGAATAGTGTTAGAGCTAACAAGGAGTTGTTCTTAATTAGTAGGGCACGTGGTGAACTCATGTTAAACCTGTTCACACGTTCAGCTGTGGTACACCCTGGATGACAAACTGTAAAGGGTATATAGCACGCTATCTGACCCTTAGCCATAACACACACTGCCAACCTTCTCTTCCCATTGCCTGTGAATTGGTTACTTTTCTTCATGCCAATGAACTAAAACACTGGTATTCGGATAGTCAAGATTTTGTTCAGATGAAATTCCAACTAAGAAGGAAAAATAAGAACTTAGTGGAAACAGGAAGAAGTATGAATTTATTGCACTAAGATTTCTAAGACTTCAGGGCTGACTTCTTCAGGTAGATTCAGATTCTCGGAAGATGATTTCTGTGATTACTGTCATACACAGTCATCTCTATCTCACTAGTACGGTTGCATTTACAATGAGTGACCTGGCTGTTAGGGATTAGAGTAACAGATAAAGGTAAACTGGGGACATGCTGAACTGATTCTTTTCTCCACTCTTGCAGTTTGAAAATGCAAATGTTATCTTGGAGAGAATACACAGAAACCTAATTTGAAGATATTTAAAATATACCCTTTGGCAATTTAGTAGTTGTGAGTACCAAGAGCACCTAATTATATTCTCTCTGCTACTTAAATTTACTCTTGAAAAAATAGAATCTTTTCTGCACTTAGGACATTATCTGATTAAGCAGATAAACATATGGCTGACAGATCTCAGCTTTAATGCATAAAGGGAAATACTATGTGTCATCTCCCCCGCTTCCAGTTCAACCTCTTTGCTGCCCCACGGGAATCTTTCCCAAATGTGAATGTCACCATTTTACACATTTCATTAATATTCTTAAATGATTTTACATAATAGCACTGTCCATCACCTATCTTCTCATGTGGCTACTCAAAAACAGTATGAGAGGTTCTTTGCAGTGATGTGCTGAGAAGGGTTCTGAGGCCATAGGATAACCAGGAGAAAATGCACCGTTTTTACTTGCTGATGATATATCTGTTACACAGAGTGGAGCAGGAAGTGTGAATACCTTTTTAAGTGTATGTAAATTTGTGGTTGACAGCTCTCTGGCAAACCTTCAGTGTTAGCTCTTCTTCTTCCTCCATTGTCCCACAGCCACGTGAGGACAGTCGAGTTCTTGGAAGAGCCCTGACCTCTGAGCTTTGGTTGCTCAGGTTCTTCATTCTGCTTGGAATTCCACGCCCTGCAGAAATCAGGCTGGCCACCTTCTGTATCCTGGAACACTGAACTTAATCATCTCTTCTCCAAAGAAATCTCCCCTGATTCATTTCAGCACGGTCAATAACTGCTTCTTTGCTGCTTTTGTTACACTTAGTGCATAACGTACTTTGTTCATGCACTCATTCATTTAGCCTTTTACTCAACAAATACTATGTCAACAAATGTAGTCTAGGCAGGAACAGTATGTATGATTGTGAATGATATAAAAATGCTTCTATGAATATGCTTAGCCAGGCTTACACAAATTCGGGCTTCTGTTAAATATTCGCAACTATATTACAGGCTTTTATTTACTTCTGTCTCTTATATTAAAATATAAGCTCTTTGGAAGACTGATTAGAGCATATATTTATTTGTATTCTGAGAATTTAGTATAATGCCTGATATAATGTATGTGTGTAAAGTTTTTTAGTGGGACTAAATTGATTCAATAACACATTGGGATAGGAGCCCCTAATTGTATTTATTTTCTTCAACCCAGTTATCCATGCCTAGATTACATCCTTACGTGACTTATGGTAGAGGGTCTAAAGTGGATCCTGTGAGGAAAATGCGAGGAGGCAGGACTGCTGTCCTGACTGACAAGCCCTAATGTTAACACCAGGAGTATTTACTGCCAGAAAAGGCACATTTTGTAAATTTGTGTAAAGAAATTTGAGTCCTCGGGGCACCTGGGTGGCTCAGTTGTTACGCGTCTGCCTTGGGCTCAGGTCATGATCCCAGGGTCCAGGGATTGAACCCTGCATCGGGGTTCTCCCACTCCCCCTGCTTGTGTTCCCTCTCTCACTGTGTCTCTCTCTGTCAAATAAATAAATAAAATCTTAAAAAAAAAAGAAATGTGAGTCCTCTTTTAGAAATGTAAATGAATCTTCTTACTTAAAAGGATGTCTTTAAAATATTTTAAGAGATTATTTTAGGACCTTAGAAAGAACAAGCAATAACTGAGAAATACATAGAATATCCAGAGAAAGATAGTAATTTGAGTCTATCAATAAAAGTGGAAAAAAACTCAACTCACAGCTTCATTTTATCGATATGCTTTCAAAACATAGGAAAACTCAGATATACTCTATCTAGAAATAGAAGAGAAAAAGAAAAAGAAGGAATCAGCATAGGCGACTCATTATTTAACATGTTTGTAAATAAATATATAATCATAGATTAATTATAGTTCAGCTTCTAAAGACATTCAGCTCTGTCCTCCTTTCCTACGAGCAACATACAAGAAAATGAACAAAAGAGCTTTGATTTACACATGTATGCAGGAGCTCCTTTCCTCAAATTACAAAGTGGCTTGAACAAGCCACCGCTTTGTCCCTCACAGTTCTTGTCAATATAGGAGATAAACGAAGTTCATTACTCTTTCTCTATGTCTCTAGCTCCTGCTGTCTCTGTGTTTCTCTCTCACATACATGCTTTATCTAATCTAGTTAATAAAATAAGGCCTTTTAAAATATGTTGCTGAGAAATGTCTTTTCGTAGGATCTAAAGTTGAACACAAATATCTCCTTCCCATTTTTCCATTTATGGCATTTAAAATACTTAAAGTACTATATAAACCGACTTAGTAGAACTGGATCTGTCAAGGGCGCCTGGGTGGCTCAGTTGGTTAAGCGACTGCCTTCGGCTCAGGTCATGATCCTGGAGTCCTGGGATCGAGTCCCACATCGGGCTCCCTGCTCGGCAGGGAGTCTGCTTCTCCCTCTGACCCTCTTCCCTCTCGTGCTCTCTCTCTCTCAAATAAATAAATAAAATCTTAAAAAAAAAAAGAACTGGATCTGTCAAAATTCAGACTACCTAAACTGTTAACATTAGTAATTAATACACGATTAGCTTATGCGGTTTTTTATAATTTAGGCTTAAAGCATATAAAATAAACCACAGCCATTTAAAACCTTTTTTTTTTTGCAAACGAGATTTACTCTTTAATGCATTTTATTTATCTGTTTTCATCATAATTGTTTTTAGTTACTTTTTTAGGAAAAGAGTGCTGATACAAGATATATGAAGGGCCAGAAATGGGGAAATTTATAAACCATGTCAAAGTAAAGATTGATGATGTTAAACTTGAAATATTTAATGATTGCCCTGTCAAGTAAAACACTATGAAATGCTAAATATGTCCTAAGTTACAAAGCGTTAGTTTTATAATTTTCAATGAACCTGATTATTTGTACTGAAAGTATGAGACATCAGACAAAGTTACAATGCCAGGTAGGTAGATAGATAGATATTGGCATAATTATACATAAATGTAGGTATAGGGATAAATAAGTTATAGTTACAGATGCACATGTGGACTTAGATATAGAGAAGGTATAGGCACATACGTAAGACATTAACAAGCCTTCTCCATTACACAAAAGTCCATGTAATATCATAGGAATATCACTTATTTTCAAGGCATTCCTGGTATACAATCCCACAGATGCATTCAAAATTTGCCCACTATGGAATTGCCTCCTAAAATATATCTATGCTTCCAGGGCGACTGGGTGGCCTAGTCAGTTAAGTGATGGATTCTTGATTTCAGCTCACGTCGTGATTTCAGGGTGGTGAGATGGAGCCCCAGCTCAGGCTTCATGTTTAGCACGAAGTCTGTTTAAGATTTTCTCTCCCTCTGCCCTTCCTCCCCACACTCTCTCTCTAAAATAAATAAATCTTTTTAAAAAACAAAATGTATGTATGCTTCCTATTAATTAAATAAAATGGAAAATATTTTAAAGCTCACTTTACATAATTCATAAATTATTTAGCCATGAGTTATACATCTGATTATTAAATTTTATAAAACCTGTATAACACATTTTTTAAAGATCTTTATCTATTTATTTTGACAGAGAGAGCAAGAGAGCACAAGCAGGGCGAGCAGTAGAGGAGAGGGAGAAGCAGGCTCCCCACTGAGCAGGGAGCCCCAACCGGGGCTCAATCCCAGAATCCAGGGATCACGACCTGAGCCAAAGACAGATATTTAACCATCTGAGCCACCCAGGCACCCCTGTATAATACATTTTAGAAGTCTTATTTCTTTGATCTGTTGGTCCACAAGAAAGTCAATCCTTTTGAGTCTTGTTCCTTTGTGTCAAAAATGGCACATTTAGGGGCACCTGGGTGGCGCAGTTGGTTAAGCATCAGGCTCTTGGTTTCAGCTCAGGTCATGATCTCAAGGTTGTGAGAGCATGCCCTGTGTCGGGCTCCACGCTCAGCAGGACTCTGCTTAAGACTCTCTCTATCTCTCTCTGGGACGCCTGGGTGGCTCAGTCGGTTGAGCAGCTACCTGGGCTCAGGTCATGATTCCAGGGTCATGGGATCGAGTCCCATGTGAGGCTCCTTGCTCAGCGGGAAGAATCCTTCTCTCTCTGCCTACAGCTCCCCTGCTTGTGCATCTCTATCTCACTCTCTGACAAGTAAATAAACTCTTAAAAAAAAAAAAAGACTCTCTCTCTCTCTCCCCCCTTCTGCTCCTCCCCCCTAAAATAAATAAATAAATAAATCTTTTCAAAAATAACAAATAACAAGTTTGGGCCAGATGATCTCCAACATCCCTCTCACTGATAACATAAAGTTTTACTTCTCTGTTAGTATGACTGGCTGAATTCATGCATGGCTTTTGATATTTGTGAGGGGGAAGATGGTGTTTTTGCTTCTCAAATTTTGAAAATTCATGTAAAACTCCACGCTGTAGTTCTCATTCCCTTTCTATCTCTGTAATACAACACACAGTAGTGACATTTTCCCCTTTCAAATCCCCATGCAACTTCATATTTTCTCCTCTTCTTGCACTTATCTTTTACCACTGATGTCGCTCTAAAACATTTTTTGCCTTTTTTTTTTTTAAATCCAGGGTGACTCTTCCTAATACTGACTGAGTCTTGTTTACCTGCTGTTGCTCTACAAGTTACCTATATTGGCTCCTTACACTTGCAAGACCATCTGGGTTTGAATGATCAATTGCATAATCACTCAATCAATAAGCTGTTTTTTTCCACTTTAAATAAATTGCCCACATTCTCCAAATCCTGAAAAGATGTTCCTGCCACTTCCTTTGTTTCATAGGAGCCAGCTCCAACTCGAGTAGAGATTTATTTCCGGCACTCTCCTCAGACGGAAGTGCCTTTCCCTCCCAAGGCTAGACAGAGAGAAGGAGAGTTGATATTCTTTACCACTGAATTGCTACTCTCAGGTTGCTCTATTGTTCTATAAATTTTCCTGCTTTAAGGTTCAGGTAAACATCTAAATCTATACCATCATTTTACCTTTCCACAATGGTATTATCTACTAACACTCTGGTTTCTCCCAGTTTCTGAAAGATGGCTCCAAAATGGGATCCATTCTTGCTGACAGATTGACTCTGGTCTGGATAGTCCAATTTAGAAACCTAGCCATAAGAATTTGTCATCCTCAAAAGAGTGACTTCTCTTTTCATTCAACTATTGCAAAATTATTTCCAAACACACATCTATAATATTATCTCACTCAGAAATATCCCAAGTCTAAAATCTTGAATTGTTAGACCTTACATTCTGATCACAAATACACATCTTTTTTCACTCCCCTGTATTTGTGTTATGTTCATCGAGAACACCAAGCACAATACCCTTCTGTTTTGTCCTTCTGTTTTATTTCTCTTCTGTCGTTCCTTTTCTTTCTTCCCATGTCGGTTCCGTTTCTTCAACCACTGTACAGTTTGGTCAAAGGCAAATTTGTGTATCATCCTCTTCAGGTCATTCAGCTATTATTATATTCTTTTCATTTTTAACTTCCCACCATAGCACTGTTTGTTCTTTTCAGCATACAAATGTACTCATGCTTCTTTCAAAAAAAAAACAAAACAAACAAACAAATAATAAAAAATAAATAATAAAATAATAAAAAAAAAACCCTGGTATTTCATAGCCTTCTTAACTATCTTCCTTCTTCACTCTATTCTCAAATTTCTTGAGAAAAATAACTATCAATGGACCCCTTCTTACTCATTACTCTTCAGTATACACCCCCATCCCTACAACCTCTCACAAAATTTAACTCACTTAAACCACTATTTATCTCTTGATTAATAAATTCAGTCTTGCCTCTGGGCTGTTAGTTGCTTCCTCACTGAAATTCTCTCTCTCTTTCTATTTCTTTAATTTGATTATATTACTCCTGCCCATTACTTCTTAGGTAATTTTATGGAATTTCCTACTTTCCACAACACTTGAAACTCAACAGTTCCCAAGCTTCTGTTCTCAGTCTCTTCCTTCTTTTCTCACACTCTTCTGTGAAAACTGCATTTCATTCAGAGTAAAAGGTGAAGTCCTTACAAAAATCTAGAAGGCTGTCGTAAATGCTGTGATCCAGAATTACCCTTCAGGACTAAAGTCATTTCACTCACTTCTGTTTTCAGCTTTCCTATCTTCCCAGAAAGTGCCCCAACTGAAGAAAGGGTAGGCACACCACACCTTTTATACCTGGATGCTGAAGTATAACATCCTGCTACCCTTCTCAAAAAGGAACAGCTCTGAACGGCCATCCCACCTTCACAGCTCCTAAGCTCTCCCCACATCTTATCATGACTCTTAGCTTTCCTGTAGCAGATTTTGATCCCAAGAGCACTTGCTAATAAACTTTCTGTGTGCTAATCTACTGCCTGCTGCCCAGCGAAACCAATCTGTGACATTTAGTACTGGAGTTGTCTTAGAAACAGGTGCTCCGATGGGATTTTGGAGTTGGATCATCCATAATGAGGAATCCTATTGTTGGCAGCACATACAGCACATATAAGCCCCTCAGTAAGGTAGCATTACAATTGTTAACACTTTTACAGTGTCAAATTAGAATGTTTTACCAGAAAATAGAAATGCACCAGACATTGTTTAATATGGGAGAAATAGAAATTATGAAGACAATTGAATTAAATGGTGGTAGTAAGGAGAAAGTGATGCTGTATTTTTTAAAAGATTGTATTTATTTTTTTTGAGAGAGAGAGCGCACACAAAGCAAGAGTGAGAGGGAGAAGCAGGCTCCCCACTGAGCAGGAAGCCCAGTGCAGAACTCCATCCCAGGACCCTGAGATCATGACCTGAGCTGAAGATAGATGCTTAACTGATTGAGCCACCCAGGCACCCTGAAAGTGATTCTTTAGAAACTAAGTATGATTAATAGTTAAATACAAGCTTAGTGTGAAAGCTAGAGAACCCCCTTGACAGCTTGTAGAGAGACCCTAATCTCATGAATTTAAATTTAAAAGGCAAAGAAAGCTGAGCTCCAGAGATTAATTCTCAACCAAGACAAATCTGCTATGCCACGGTCAGGTCCCAACTGAGAAACAAATTGGACCTTGGGATATGGGATAGGCATATGTAGGTTGATACATTTGGTTTGCAAAAATAATCCACTCCTATTAAGGGTTAGCACTTCTACCTTATTTGAAAATGATTAACAGACTCTGTCCTTCAAGACAATATGTGCTTTCTCAGGATAGTACCCACATTGACCTCCTGTCCACTTATCTATAACTTGGATTAAATAATATAACTAACTGCTTAGACCGGCTAAAGAAGGAAGTTGCTGTAGCATCAGTAGGAGAAGGGGGTATATATGAGACTGGATGCTGGGGGTGTCTGATCAAAGAAGGCAGATCACAAAATTGGATAAGGAAGTCTTGATTGTTTTAGGCGCAGTTTCCTGGTACACAGAATTAAATGCTCTGGCAAGAACTCAAGGAAATGATGTTAACACACTTATAATGGCTATTAAAATGATTAAACTCACCAAGTAAGAAAAGCCAGACTTGCTATAGAAGACAGTGAAAATGGGAACAGAGCTTAATGAAATAGTCATGGTATTGTACATATAATGCCTAAGATTGGAAAACCCATCTTCTGACTACATGTTTGGGAGAGTCTAGAAGAAACTACTTAACAAATCATTAAGAAATCTACACTGATATAACTAAGATGAATAATAGTGAATCTCTTTTATGAACCAGGTGGCAGTAGGCTATGCATTTCAGGACTGGGCTAACTAACAGTAGTATAAGAATGGAGCGCCTGGGTGGCTCAGTTGGTTAAGCAACTGGCTTCAGCTCAGGTCATGATCCTGGAGTCCCAGGATCAAGTCCCACATCGGGGTCCCTGCTCGGCGGGGAGTCTGCTTCTCCCTCTGACCCTCTTCCCTCTTGTGCTCTCTATCTCTCATTCTATCTCTCTCAAATAAATAAATAAAATCTTAAAAAAAAATGGAGCCAGGGGCCAGATAGTAACACTTAACCCTTAGATGCCAACTACGGGTAATTACGGTAATGAACAACAAGGTTAGAGTGACTGCCAAGGATCCTAACATACTGAGAGCTATGATGGTACATAAAAATCTCTGCATCCCCAAAGACTAGTCAAATGGGAAATTAAAAGGGCATTCCTGAAAGAAGTTGGGGGCAGAATTTCTGGAATGAACAATATGGTTGGTGATATTTTTAAATCATTTAACATCCTTTGAAATTGTCCTAATGCATAGAGCAAATGAAGAAATATTCATTCAAGAAAATCTACTAAATGTCATTAAGAACAATGAGAGTCTGTGGCACCTTAGTCCTGATTACTCTCTTATCTCTTACGCCCAGCTCAATTTCATGGAAGCTCTACAAGAGGTATTTTTGCAGACAGATATAACTAAATGGGTGAGGTCCCCCTCTACCCTCAACTCCTGAAGTTTTACTCCTGAAGGGGGAGGCTGCCAGTACTATTTCCATTCCCTTTCGCTTGCTTCACATTGCAGAAACTTTATTCCAGACCGACATGGCCCTGTTCAGCCCCCAGTCATAGGATGGAAGCTCTTCTCCAGGTGTCTTAGGCCAAGAATACTGGGGATATGATCATCTTAATATCATAAGATGTATTAATACAAACTTATTTGTAAGGTGGATATTCCATGTCAGAAAGAGTAAGCCAATTAGATAAGGGTCAGCAAGTCCACTCATTGCTCACTCATAGATTAGGGTAGCACTCTGGAAAAAAACAGTCTCCACTCCCCAACTCTGGCGTGGTGAAGGAATTCTTCCCAGAGGAAAAGGCAGGCCATAAACATGAAGAGCTCTGTGGTTCTGGGTGAGGGAACTAACTTATTTGGAACAGAGCATGAAGACTTACTTGCCTGAGAATATTATTAAAAAAAAACAATGGTAGATTGTGGTGGAGAGTAATTAAGAGAAGGCTGGCAGTTCCATGATACAAGCAAAATGGTAGAACAGCCATAACTTTAATAGAGTCCCTAGGAAAAGAGACACTCAAGAAGAGTCCTCTTAGGATCACACTCAAATCCAGGGGTCAGGAAGGCTGTGCATATATATATATATCAGATCCATCAACTCAGAAGGAGGCCTCACTCATACAAGTGAGGTACAGCTTGAACTGAATCCATTGGATCTATACTTATCATCTGGTAAGGTATCTGATCTCCAAAGCCCTAAGTGGAATGGCACAATTCCCACATTAGTTCCTTGGCCTGGGGGAGCCGGAGGGGTAAGAAAATTTACGGTAAGAAATGCCATGTGGAAACTTCTGAAACTGTTCTCTCTTCCTCTCCTGACTTGGCTAGTATTTGAAAATGAAAGACCAATACGAAGCTAAAAACCTAAAAGATACAGAGGTGGTGATCCCCATCATATTTTCCTTTCACTCATCAGTTTGCCCCATAAAAAAACTTGACAGATGCTGGAGAATTACTATAAACTACCACAAAGTTAACCAAGTAGTAGTCCTAATATCAACTGTTCAGCCAGTTGTAATGTCTGAGTTACAGTGGATTAAATATGGCCTGGGGTACATGATATGTGGCTATTAAACTGACAAATACGTTCTTTTTCATTCCTAACAGAAATGTGGATCAAAAGGAATACAAAATATATATCTATGTGGCCACCACTGAACACAGATACTTGGGGCACCTTGTACCAATGGATTAGCAGATAAGAAGAAAAATATGCCTCCCAGTAGGGATAATTGATACTAATCATCAGTATAAAGTAAGGCCGATGTTACACAGTGAGGCATGGAGGGACATGACTCAATCTTAAGTGATTCACTTAGGTGCCTCTTGGTATTTCCTTGCTCAATTTGATGGCAAATGGACAAGTTCAGGAGTCATGTTTTAAGAGCCAAAGAACCAAGGTCTTAGACCCTTTAAGGGATAGGAGCTCTGGATCATTCTAGCAAGTATGCTCCCTGGTCCAACAATGGTGCTGGCAGACATTGAGGGTAATCTAGGATAGATAATAAAGGATAGAGATTTTGTTCATCTGTTGAGGCATCAAGTTCACCTGCACTAGTATGGGCTGAAGTTCATTTCAATAACCTTCTTACAATATTTCCCCAGAAAATATTTACATTAGAGTGTTGAAGGACATGTTCCTAGAATGCACATGAAACAAGACAATATCTGAACACTTCAAAATCTACATTATTGTGGATACTGTGCTGCACAGCCTTGATTTCACTGTCAGGATAGAAGAATTTATTCTTTCACCTGCTGGGAAAGTATTTTTGTCTGACAACTCTCATATATCAGACTTCCACAGGAGGCACCTCCACTAGAGAGAATGGCTTCACCCGACATTACATTCTAGGAAAAGCCAGCATTCAATGACTGGTTGATGCGGAGATAGAAAGCAAGTCCTCCCCATAATGGAGGACTACTCTGATGGTCCATACAGACCTTTGAGTGAGTACACCACAGCCCAACTTCTGCACAATCCTGATTTTTGTCCCTCAAACCATACAGGTATTATAAACACCTGATAAATATCTGTCTCTTATTTCTATCTTATGGTTAGATTCCCAAGGATCTTAGCCTGTGACAAAGTCACACCCTACCCACTTTACACTCTAACCTATTTTACCACACTTTCCCACTTGCTTGCTTTGCCCCAATCTATTGTTCTTCCTCCCTATTCTTCTACAAACAAGACAGGAATAATCCAATTTAGGCTTTTTTCAATGTCTTTAACATCTGAGGGACTCGTCTTCCATCAACTTAGATCTTTGGTCAAATGGTCAATTCTCAATTTGGTCTACCCTGAATACCTGCCCCCCGCCCCCCACAGCCCAAGCAGGCACTCCTAAAACCCTTTCATTCTCTCTTTCTCTTTCATTTCCATAGAATTTACTGACTTTTAATAAACAGTACATTTATATATTTATTTTATTTATTATTTTTGTTTCCACTCAAAAAATATAAACTCAATTACCAGTCCAAATTATCACCCAGGACCACTTTCCAAAACATGCATCCCCTTTCATACTTCTTACATACTAATAATGTGCTAATCTCTCTAAAAAGTCAGTAGCTATCCTGAGGCATATTTATTTATGTCAATTACCTTTCCAAATTGTCCCCAAATTATCTTCAACTCCATAGTTATTTTCTTAACATTAGTTTTCACATTTTTCATGGATTAAATGTGTTCTAGCTGCTCCCCTTGATCTCAAATTCAAACCTTTACTAATTCTTTCTCTACAAAAAAACAAAAACAAAAACAAAAACAAAACCTGTCCAAGTTGACTCTTACCATTCTCCTGCTTAAACCTTACATCAACCTGAATTTCTTATCTTACTAAATCATGTTTTTCCCTGAAAAAAGTATGTACTCTTATTGTATATCAGTTAAGATATTTTTGGCTGTAAGAAACAGACTGCTAGCCAAATGTAGATTAAAAGTTGAGCATTTGATTATCTCTCTTGATAAAAATTGAGAGATGATCAATTCCAAGTTTAGTTCAGCCATTCAAAAATATCAACAATGATCCAGGTGCTCTCCAGCTTACTACTATATTATCCTTAGTAGGTAACTTTTTGTTCTTAGTTTTGAATCTCTGTGCAAGGAAGGGAGTCACCATATCACCATGAAAATAACCCATGGGAAAGGCAAGAGAAGATCATTAATATGGGCCTGCCCTCATCTTATCAAGAAAAAGAGTCTTTGCTAATAGACATGTGTAGCTTCTCCCTCACATCCCATCACATACCTACTTCAAGATAAATCATGTACAAGGGAGATCAGGATTGCTAAAATTTGCTTAACTAGAGACTTTCAAAAAATTTATCACAAACTTCAGAAGAAAACTTATTTTCTATTATGATCTTGATGAAGAAATACTTTAGTATTATTCATGCATTTGTGAGATTCTATGATATATATATAATATTATTATTATTATATGTTATACTATTGATGCAGAATATCAATATCAGGGGTGCCTGGGTGGCTCAGTCTTTAAGTGCCTGCCTTCAGCTCAGGTCATGATCCCAGGGTCCTGGGGTCGAGCCCTGCATCAGGCTCCCTGTTCCCTGGGAAGCCTGCTTCTCCCTCTCCCACTCCCCCTGCTTGTGTTCCTGCTCTCGCTGTCTCTCATGCTGTCAAATAAATAAATAAACAAACTCTTTAAAAAGAAAAAAAGAATATCAATATCATATACATATTATTGGTTCAACATTATAATTGATATAATCTATATTAGTATATGTGATATAATGTTTATAATATATAATTATATGTAATTCTAATTTATATAGTCTATCCTATCTAGTTTTGTTAAATGCCAATGATGATCTAATCAAATGTTTTAACAACTAACTGAGTAAACACTTGTGCTTTTACTAACAGTGGGAAAGAACCAAACTGAATTATTTCCATGGGGGTTAGAGTGGAAGAGTAACTTCTTAATGCATGCTATCACGCACTTTGTTGCTTTAGTGGTATCTGAACAAAACTGAGGTTCTTTGAACAATGAAGAAGGGGGATGTTGACTGTTAGATAATGGAATCTACAGCACAAGCTATTCTTTGCATATTCGTAATCCGTATTTTTGTTTTATCTTGGCTTAATTACTAAATTCATGTCAAGGTCTAGAAGTGCCCCTTTCTGTAAGAAGCTGTATTTGATTACCACAAAATGGATTAACTGTCTTTCTTGTGGTCTCTCACAGTAAATTTTCTTTACCTTGATCATGTCTTGTTTGAACCTTCAGTGTAATTGTTAGTCTAAGGTCATACTTCCTTTTTTTGTTCTTTTATTTTTATACCAGACTGTGAGCTTCCCATGGCTTTAGTTATTATTTAATCATTTTTATTCACTCACCTCCTAATAGAGCACCTGGAATGTATACTTAATGTTTTTCTGAATGATAGAATTAATACATTTTGAGTAAACCTTCAACATGAAATTTCTAAATTTTTCACAATTTTACTGTATGGTCATAATGGACACTTTAACAAATATAAAATAATTTTCTCTAAATATGGATAAAATTTCACCTTGTAAAGTGATACATAATGTTTCATATTTTGATATACTACAAAGTGGATTGGTCATAGCTGTTCCCACTAAAATCCATCTGATGTGTTGGGCGCCTGGGTGGCTCAGATGGTTAAGCGTCTGCCTTCGGCTCAGGTCATGATCCCAGGGTCCTGGGATCGAGTCCCACATCGGGCTCCCTGCTCCTTGGGAGCCTGCTTCTCCCTCTGCTTCTCTCTCTCTCTCTGTCTCTCATGAATAAATAAATAAATCTTTAAAAAAAAATCCTTCTGATGTGTAAAATGAATTAGCTATAATTTTTGTGGTGTCTTGTGCTACATTTTTCTTACTTTGATCATGGCTTGTTTGTATGGCAAGCACTATAGGGAAGGGAAAAGCAGAAAGTTATTTTTACAAAAGCTTTTTATATATTATGAGGAATGCAAGATAGAGATATCTGAAAATGCTCAAAATCAAGCCTTTGTTATATCAGATAGATCACAATTTCATATTCACAAACACCTTGCAATCTCCATGTATCACAATTCCAATACATATTGGTGGGATTTGCTCTTTTGTTTTTTTGTTCTAATCTAAACCTGAACAAATATACCAGTTCTTGTATTTTGAAACCCAATATTTTTCTTGAAACTTTAGAATAGCTTCACTTTTTGGAACAACTTATCTTTGATTTGTAATAGAAGTTTAATACACATGTATACATATATATATAAAGAATTTTGTGCATTGAAAATAATATGCACTTAAATGGTGTAAATAAGGACAGTTAATTAACTGGCATTTTAAGCTACAGAAATGAAGCAAATATCTCTGCCTTCAAAATGTCTAAGACAATTGTTTTATTATTCAAATTAGTTAAATCAGTTAACTAGAAATATTAAAATAACTGAATACATCTAATTACTTAAGCACTGTGGTGAGTTGGGGTAGATGCTGAAGAAAATAATTGGTCTTCATTATATTCAGAATTCTTTAAAAAGAATCACTTCTTAATGGAAGCTCTGTTTTGTTCAAAAATAGAAATTGAAATCTTTACTGGATGTTCTTTTCTCCTGTGGATTTTTTTCTTCCCACAAAGGGAAAATTGACTAAAATAAACCTTTTTTTTAAAGAGTTAGTATTTAATTGTTTTCTCTGTTTGACATACTTTTATATGTTTATTTTTTATTTCATACAAGCAATATATTTTATGTAGGTAGATAGCCATCACTGTCAAAATCTTTTCATGTATGAACTTAGATAATAGATAACAAAAACTACTTATTGTAACTTTTGGAAAGACAAAATTTTATTTTGCCTAAAAATCCAGGGGCGGTACATGATAAAATGCATGACATAGCTAATCTTGCAATAAAAATTATTTTTTCCTATATCATTCTCTGTGTGACAGTTTAATAACTAGGTTGAGGGAATGGCATAAGACAATGGTTCTTAAAGTTTTGGATTTCAAAAAAATATGAAGAAATTAGGGGAGTATATAATTGCCAAATTTTCTTTTATTGGGTCAAACTACAAAAAGCAGGGATGCCTGGGTGGCTCATTTGGTTAAGCCTCTACCTTGGGCTCAGGTCATGATTCCAGGGGCCTGGGATGAAGCCCCATGTCCTTGGCTCTCTGCTCAGCAGGGAGCCTGCTTCTCCCTCTGCCTGCCACTCCCCCTGCTTGTGTGCTCTCTCTCTTTTTCTCTCTGACAAATAAAATCTTAAAAAAAAAAAAGCAAATCAAATAAGCAACTCAAAGAAGAGAGGAGTCAAAGAAGAAGGAAGAGAAAGTGAAGGAGAAATGATGAAAATAAAGGAAAAAAATTGTCATGTACCAGCATCTGGATTGCCAGGCAAGGAATTTGTTGACATTTTAGGAATTTCATTTTGGGGGAATGGAGAAACCTTTGTAAAGTTCTGCTCATTTGGAACTTTTGCTAAACAACAAGGGCAAAAATTCTCTCTCTCTCTCTCTCTCTCTCTCTCTATATATATATATATATATATTTATTTATTTATTTATTTATTTATTTATTTATTTATTTATTTATTTATAGTTAGGGTTTTAGAGACATTAGATAAATTTTGTATTTTTTTCACATATCACAGATCATCATAAAAAAACTTTCTACTGTGAAACTTTCTGAAATAAACACTCGTTTATTTTATTTACTGGAACTACAAATTACAAGTTTTGAAAGAGTATTTATTTGCAGATACTTTATGGGGCATAACAAAAAAGATACAAGCAGAATTTGGAATTATTTATTTTGGGGGAAAGAAATTAAGAACAAAGAGCACCAAACATATAAACAGACCTCCCTGATCAGTATACAGTTTAATATCATAAATGGTTTGATGCACAGACTCACCGATACATACACATATATAGATATATTTATTATGTAAATATATAACAATATCTAGATATAATATGACAATATCTAGAGAAGTAATATTTTTAAAGAAAAGAGATAATGAACATGTAGATGGTAAATAGTATATATCAAGGACTCTTTCTATCTCCAGCATCACCAAGAGTAAGAGTGTCTCTAAAGATTTCTAAAGAAAACTATTCCCTTCCCACTCTAAGCTTATAATTTGCCACATTAAGCTAGCAAAACTTACTACTAAAACTGATCCAATTCTTCTCCTTTGTTCTGATTTGATGCTGTGTAACTTAGCATCTGATATAGCTTGTCTTCTGATATATTCTTCTATAGGGAGAAATGCACTGATCACTTGGAACTGTCTTATAATCATTCAAGCAGTTTGAACTTACATTGTAAAAAGCAAATTTATTTCATTTGTATCTGACCCTTGAACTTGATCTTCCTTGATTACTAAGATAAAAATCTTTTTTGTTGGCATAAAGTAATAACATTGAAAACACACCTGCATAATAGACACTTGGTATTTTGTGTGTAAAGTCAATCTCACAACAACTGAAATTGAAAATAGCACCAATATTCTACAGTTGGGAAATCTAAAATCCAAGGCATTAAGGTTGTGCTTAATAGATACCAAATAGGTTGAGGAGAAATTAAACCCAATTCTGCCTGATTTCAAAGTCTACCTTTTGTTTCTACCATTTATTTCATACTATCTTCCCATGTTAGTTGTGGCACTAGCTGGCATTTGTTATGATAATTAAAGTTTGCAATATGCTGTTTAACAGTAACCACTTCATTATTTTTATGTGTTTGATAGTTTCGATTTCAATGAATTATGAGTTTTCAAGAGGGCAAGGAGCACGTTATATACTTGTACATTTTCTGCAGTGCTACATATGGATTTAGGCAAATGGTCACAACCTGATCTATAACGATTGATTTTTGTGATTTCAGGAAATTTTTGTGTTGCTTAAACACAAACTCATTCTTTTTGGTTTTGTAAGCTGTGATGCCAAATAATTGCTTCGCCTAAATTTTTCACTTATAAACTAGTTACTTTTAGCAACTTTAAATACAATTTATAGAGTGAAGGCAAAACATCACAAATGGTAATCTACAATGAAAGCCATTTATCATTATGGGGTAATTAAAATTTTGCAGCTTTTTTCTCATTCGCTTTTTCCCTCAACTTAGTTTCTATTGATTTTGTCTCAAATAATTGAGAGCAAATTATTACAAATCTTATGTACTCTTGAATATTGATCTTAAACCAAAGCCTAATTACTAAATTTTAGCTCTTATATTCATCAGATTTACCCAAGCTTGCCATTATTTTCCTCTCTTGTAACTAGGTTCTGTCCACTATTATCAACTCATCTTAAAGACTTGAGGAAAGTTCTTTGGTTACTTTTTTTAGTTCTCTATCAGATAAGTGAAGATAGTTTAAAAAACAAACAAAAAACACCATCTTAAGAAAATTGACAGTAGCCTAATATTTTGCACAAATAAAGAAAACCTACTGCTACTATACATGAAGACTTTGAAGTATTGTAAAATGCTTATGTTGCAAGGATGTTCAAATATTATCTAGTATAATTACATATCTACTATTGGAGTTCCTTCTTCCATGGCTACTAGGCCTACCTTCTATTCCTGGTTGAATACTTCCAGTGGCTAGGAAAAAGTACTTTCAGAAAAGCTAATTATAATATTTTATAGCATTACAACCTATCAGACTACCTTAAATAAATATAATTTTAATCATTGTTTTTACATTTTATGGTTTCCAGTCAAATTTATGTGCAACTTCAAAATAATTGTCATATAATTACATTACCAACCTTCTTATTAATATTAGAATGTAAGCCCCAAATTGAGCTACAGCTATTTTCCTTATAATAAAGTGGCATATACTCATTTACTCATCAAATGTTTATTGATATATTCAGAAGAAAAAAACTTGGCCTGTTACATAAAAATCATGCATGGTTGAAGGTCACTTTCCTGGCCTCCAATAGACTCCAAAAGATGGTTTAGGAGGAACTGTCACCTCTTCTCTTGCTCGTTGTAACATCAAGCAAGAAACCTACTTTGTATCATTAATACAAGCAGATTTCACAATTAGGCTTTTACAAACTTGGTATAGAAACTTTGTGGGGACAATCTAAATGAGGAGCTTTCATTTCCCTTTTTATCTGTTTCTTTTTTTTTCCATTTCCCTTTTTATCTTTTTTGGGTGTCTAGAAAGGAAGGAAGATAAAAGTATTTGGATATGAAATTTACAATGGAATTTCTGATGGGAAAAGGAAACTTACCCCAAGGTTTAGAAAATGAAGGTTAAATATATGTATATATATATTTTTTTCATCATATTCTACAGAAAAATTAGTTTAATATTGGTCATGTACCATGTTTTCTGTTTGGATGATACACCTTTCAAAAGACAAAGTGTATCTTGGGTAGTTGTCTGGAAATGTTTTGCAAAGCATTGTTTTGGTTAGCTGAGTTACAAAACTGACCAGGATTTGGATAAAATGCTCTGAGGGCAATACAAATGTAGGCAAGGTTACTATGCTCTACAATTTATCTTTTCAATTCTTAATGAAAAAAAAAATACTGAAGAGGATATAAAATTTAGGTATTTAGTATTATGAGTCAAGACAAAAAGAACCACTAAGGGCTTACACAGAGTTTTATACTATCACATTCTATTAGAGCAGTTGATAATCTAATCTTCCCTACTAGACTATGAGCTCTTTGAAAGTTAAAATTTTCCTTTGTTCCATTACTATATCCACTCCTTGGCCTAAGTTCATATGTTTGAATAGAACTCAATACACCAAATGCTCCTGAATAATTGTTTATATAAATTGAGTATTTGTATCTATCAATTATTTGCCCAATTTAGAAAGTAAAAAGCTTTGGAATACATAAACATGGCAAGTTCTATGTCAGCTCTTTATTCCTCTGTGTCAGCACATATTCGTCTAAGAAGCATTATTAGAGCAATAGCATTAAAAACAATACTGAACTTGGAGTGCCTGGGGGGCTTAGTCAGTTAAGCATCTGTCTCTTGATTTTGGCTCAAGTCATGATCTCAGGGTCATGAAATCAAGCCCTGCGTGAGGCTCCATGCTAGGTGTGGAGTCTGCTGAGGATTCTCTCTCTCTCTTTCTCTCTCTCTCCCTCTGCCCCTCCTCCTGCACTCTCTCTTTTTCTCTCTCTATAAAATAAAAGGAGAAAAAAAAGGAAAAAAGAAAAAAATACTGAACTTAGCTTATTTTTTCAGTTGTGTTTTTCAATTAGGTACCTATAATGTTCTTAAAGGAAAAAATTTTGAAATTTTTTTCATAATTTTTCCAAGTAGTTTATTTAGCAAAAAAAAAAAAATAGGAAAGAATCTTTTTTACAATTACAAGAATGAAAAGAGACTCTAATATCACACAGCAAGACAATGATGTTGGCTTATGAATTACTTAATTTGGACACCCCCCCATGAGATCCTTTATAAATAGTAAGTAGGGAAATCTTCAAACCTGACTGAATATCGTATACCCAGGATGTCGCCGATACACTGATTACTAGAATTTGAGGGGAACTATTAGCTTGAATGATAACAAAAGGAATGTTAAGTGCATTTCCTTTTATGTATTGCTTATTAATGTTCAGTTGAAGATAGGAAGCAAGTCACCCCATCATTTGCTAGTTTTCAAGGAGACCTAGTTTTCATCTTAAATGAAAGCTGCAGTAGCATACAAAAAAGGCCTTCTAGATTTTCTCTCAGTTATTACAACTGTATTAAAAATTAAATTTCTTTCCAGAACATGTTCAGGAATGCAAAATTCAAAGCATTTAAAATTCTGGGAGTTCTAAAACATTACTACATAGTGTTAGTACTGAATAAAATGATGTTTAATTTTGAATCACCCGTGAATGACAAGCATATTTGGATGTAACCTTTCTGGAGTCACCTTGAACACCTAATGTTTTAATCTGAAAATATATCCCTTAGTAAATTAAAAAAGAATCGCCCTAAGGATGATGTGTGTTTGGGCTTATATGATTTTATTATAAGTTCTTTACAAAGTATTCCTAAATCAAACTTGTACTTAGGAATTATAGCACCAAATACAGTTTTAGAACACATACAGGGTCGCTGGGTAGCTCAGTCGGTTAAGCATCTGCCTTTGGCTCAGGTCGTGATCCCAAAGTCCTGGGATAGAGCCCCCTGTGGGGCTCCCTGCTCAGTGGGGAGTCTGCTTCTCCCTCTCCCTCTGCCACTCCTCCGCATCATACTCTCTCCCATGTGTTTGCTCTCTCTCTCAAATAAATAAATAAAATCTTTTAAAAAAAGAACACATATATAGTAGCTCGGTAAAATGGATTACATTCTTAAATTTAATAATAAATGGATTAAAATTCACTTGTGATTTCCCCACGTCTATTTTTCTTTTTGCTAATAAATAAACTTTTATGTCACTGTCTTTAAGTGATAATATACATCAGATATGATTTTTACTGGTCAAACACATTAAACCTTAAAAGTGAAGTTAAAATGGGAGCTAGTCATCAGCTAATGAGAAATAAAACACCAAAATAAAACTTGCCAATATCATATGATTGATCCTTTACTTTTTCGTTTTGCCAAATAAATAAAATATGCTAAATATACATATATTGTGTGTCAAACATGATTTTGGAGATTGGTCTCTATGGTTATTCAGTAGCAAATACATAGCTGTGTGGGTAATCCAGTCTACCAGTTGCTGTCATTCTTTCTAGTGGATCTGTGACACTACCAAGAGTTCCTCATAAAAACCTCAGCTTGGGAGTTATGATCATATTTGTTGATTCTTCTATTATGTCACTTAATTTTACAAAAATCCCTTTAAACTGTTTTTCCTTGTAGCAATCAGATTTTCAGTGTGTGAGGGGTCACTTTCTCCAAAGTTCACAAGGTACTTATATTCTAAGTATTTAACGAGTTTGGTAACCACTTCATGAAGTAGTTCTGCAATGATAGCTGAAAAGCATAACTTCTTGGAGGAAAATATCAAACTGTGCAGCTCTTCATTATCATTTTAGGTTTAGAAAGCTTGTGTACATTAAGATTTCTAAAGTAAATTAAATTATTTTCCTAATTAATCACTTCCATGCTCTACTGAAACACATTTTTTATGACTAACGTTTCCTCAGTGTTACCCTAAATAGTTATTGTGAAACATATGAAAATAGCTTTACTCTTAGAATATTAACTCTTCTCCCCCTGTCCAGCCACAAGTGAGAGCTTTGTTGTTGCTTTGTTTTGTCTTTTTTTTTTTTTTTTTTTTTTGAAAGTGTATGCCCTGCAACTCTCCTCCTCAGGTTAACATTGACTCACTTTACCTTAGAATGTTGGTAGTATAACAGGATGTTTCCCTGGGAAATTCCACTCGTTATCTTCTGGAGAAACTGTAACCTAATTCATAAATGCTAGTAAGCAGGTTACTCAGGTCAGAAGAGACGGGAGAGCACACTTTTATGAGAGATTATGAAAAAAGGCTTAATTCAACTAATAATAAATTGTATCTTAGCCAGAATGTAGACATCTTAAAAAGGTCTTAATACATTAAAAATATGGATTGTCAAATTTGAGGGAAAAAGAGTTCTGCTTCTTTGAATTTATTCCTTTCAATTTTTGCGACCAGAGCCAAGTCATTTGTAGTCATTCTCCTCTCTCTTTCTCCCTGGTCTTTGTCTTCATCTTTCTCTCTCTTCCTCTCTCTCTCTTTCCCTCTCACTCCGTTGGCTTTTCTGTTTGCTTGATTTTCTTGTTTTTTGTTTACTGGTTGGTTTTTAACCTCAGGAACAGAGAGTTGTTAATCACACTACTTAACTCATGGCGGATTGTTCAATTAGTCCATTATTCTGCTTAAAGACTTTCACAGATTTCATTAATTGTTTATTCTCTCTTAACCGAATTCTTCGTTTCCTTTCCCAGGTCCATATGCAACATCCTAATTGGGAAGTTTGCTGTATGGGTTCACAGAAAGATAGACTTACTTTTATTCATTTACTTTTTAGAGAAAATTAGCATACAGAGAAGTGCACATAGTCAACATCTGCTCCCAGATCAAGAAATATAATATTAACTGAAGCCTAGAATCTCCCATCATTCCCATTTCAGCCAATATCCCCCAAGAGTAAGCACAATACTGATGTTTATTGGCACAAATTAGTTTAGCTTATTTTGGAACTTCACATAAATAGAATCAAACATGGATACATTTTGTGGCTGGCTTCTTTAACTCCTTCAGTTCCTAAAATGAGTATTTATACTTCATTAATTCTCATTGCTGTACAAAATTTCACAGCATAATATAACAAAATTTACCCATGGGCATGTTGGTTGTTTTCAACTTTTGGCGATTATAAATGCTTTTAAGAACAATATTGCATTATGTATGTTGGTCCCAATATATATGTATTTTTGGAGGTTGCTCCTAAGAGTAGAATTGCTGAATGATACTATACATATACAATCAGCTTTAGTAAATAATTCAAAATAATTAGCCAAAGTGGTTGTACCATTTTACCTGCACTTAAGGAGTACATGAGAGATTTAATTTCTCCTCATCTATAAGAACACTTACTATGATATACCTTTTTATTTTTGTTTCTCTGGTGGGTGTATATTTATATATATAAGTATATAGACATACATATATACACACATATACACACACAGAGATATGAATGTATTTAACTTTTTGGTTTGAGGGGTTATTTACATTTCCAATTCATTCAATTCAGGGGTTAAATCAGCTGCTACAAACTGACAGGGCTACACTCTCAGAACCAAGCCATCCACAGACTATAACACAACGTAACTACACAGAGTCTGCAGATGATCCTGAAATGGAGTTAAAGTTTGTCTATAATTGGAAAAAATAAACCAACAAACTACAATTCACATTTAAAAATAAATGTGCTACATTTTAAAGAAGATATACTGCTATTATGCTCTATTTTTTAGTTATCTGTTATCATGTAATGCACACATAATTGAAGCATATGATTCGATGAGTATTTAAAACTGAATAAAACAGGGCGCCTGGGTGGCTCAGCTGGTTAAGCGACTGCCTTCGGCTCAGGTCATGACCCTGGAGTCCCGGGATCGAGTCCTGCATCGGGGTCCCTGCTCAGCAGGGAATCTGCTTCTCCCTCTGACCCTCTTCCCTCTCGTGCTCTCTATCTCTCATTCTCTCTCTCTCAAATAAATAAATAAAATCTTTAAAAAAAAGAGATACTATTTTAAAAAAATAAAATAAAACTGAATAAAACCATGCATTCTTCATTCCAACCAAGATATAGAACATCTCAATAGCCACAGAAAGTTTCACTTTACCCCGTTTTGGTCAATCCCCATCCCTCAAGAGGAAAACATGGATTAGATTGGCCAACTGTAGAATGTCATATACATGATATTATGTAGTACATACTATACATTTTCTTATATCTGGTCTCCTTCATTTAACATGTGTTTTTGAAACTCATCCCTGTTTTAGAATGTATCACTTGTTTGTTTTTTAAATTGCCAGGTAGCTTTTCAGTATTCTGTTGTATAAACATAACATTCTCCTCTGGATAGATATTTACATTGTTTCTGGTTTGGGGCTATGATTAATAAAGTCAATATGAAAATTCTTTTAAAAGTCATATTTTTTTCCAGTCCTTTTTGGACCTAGGAATAAATTTGCTGACTCCTGGAATGTATGTTTATCTTATAAGAAACTAAACTTCCAAGAGAACTGTAGCATATTTGCAATCCCACCAGCACTGTATGGCCCTTGTGGTTGCTCCAGCTGTCCTACAAAAATAATACATATATTTACGGTACACTAAATGAAACAGTAACAAAAAATCATGTGTGTACATATTTACGTGTACATTAACACAGTACATACATATATATATGATAAATTAAAAATAAATTAGACATTTCAGTGGTCACATTTTCTGATAATAAAGACAAAATAATAGAAAAAATACCAAATACCTTATTTCTTAGCACTTATGTAATAGTGTTCTATGTAGGGGCACCTGGGTGGCCCATATGATTAAGCGTCTGCCTTCGGCTCAGGGTATGATCTCCAGGTTCTGGGATTGAGCCTGTTGTTGGTCTCCCTGCTTAGCAGGGAGTCTGCTTCTGCCTCTTCCCCTGCTTGTGCTCTCTCTGTCTCTGTCTCTCAAATGAATAAATAAAATCTTTAAAAAAAATAGTGTTCTATGTAACCACTGGATCAGAAACTGAAATGAAAAATTATCTACTAATTAATATTATTACCATGCATCTAATGATAATATTAACCAAAAAGTTAGTGGATAGCAGTTAAGGATATAATCAGAATAGGATTTATAACTTTTATCTTCTGAATTAATTCATTTATTCATTTTTAATGCTGTTACTATTAAAAACACTGAAAAATCACTGAGTTAACTATTCACTTTAGGAGATCAAAGAAGAAACAAACAAAAAAAGAAAAAGAAAAGTATAAGAAGAAATTATCAAAGCTAAAGTTCATATACTAAAAACAAAGGAATAATAAACCAAAGCTAAGTTTTTGAAAGGTCTAAATAGATGAATGTTTAGCAAGCTTTATCGACAAGCTTGCATACATTTCCTGTAGGAATATGACACCTTTTTATTAATAATCTACAAATCTCTCAGAAAAGTTTAAATACCTAAATCTGCTGACTTACCAATATCACTTTTAGAAATATATTCATAAATATAAAGCACTCATGTTATGCACATATGTACAATGTTGTTTATCACAGCATTATATGTGGAAGCAGTTAAAAATGAATGATTGAAATTTATGATGTATCCAACCTAGGGAATTTTATGCAGTTATAAATAGAATTAGCTAGTTCTCTCTCTATATATTTTCTCGTAGGAAATCTATTATATATATAGTTAGGTTTAAATACATAGCTGCAGACTGAGTATATTGTGATTCTGTTTTTAAGAAAAATAATTTTGTATGAATTTTCTACATGTTTGCATTTTCATAAATAAATTTTGGAAGGACACATGATGAAAGGTTAAAATATCTCACATCAGAGCAATAGCATTTAGGGAAGCTGTGGGAAGATCATTAACTTTTTAAATAAAATCTTACAATGCCTGGCTTGTTAAAATAAACAAGTAGCAATCATGCAATTTAAAAACAGTAAGTAAAAGTAAAATAGAAAATATTTGTTAAGAGTGGAAGAATAAGTAAAACTGACATCCCCAGACTGGAAAAATTGACATATTATTGGAGGACATAAAGAAAGAACAGATAATCTAGTTTGTTTTGTCTATATTGGAAAGATAACTATAATCAAATGAAAATTGAAGCACACAATAATTAAAAAGGAAATAATGTAACATGTTTCTATTTTATTTTAGTGTATAGGTCTTTTTTGCAAACGCTTAGATCTTTTATTTTCCCTTCCAAGTTTTTGTTTAAATTCCAGTTAGTTAACATATTGTATAGTATTAGTTTCAGGTGTAGGATTTAGTGATTCATCACTTACATTTAACACACAGTGCTCATCACAATAAGTGCCCTCCTTAATACCCACCACCCACTTAAGCCATCTCCCCGCCCACCTCCCATCCAGCAACCCTCAGTTTGTTCTCTATAGTTAAAACTCTGTTTTCTGGTTTGCCTTTCTCTCTCTCTCTCTCTCTCCCCTGCCCCCATGTTCATCTATTACGTTTCCTAAATTCCATATATGAGTGAAATCATATGGCATTTGTCTTTCTCTGACTGACTTACTTCGCTTAGCATAATATTCTCTAGCTCAATCCACATTGTTGCAAATGGCAAGATTTCATTCTTTTTTATGGCTGAATAATATTCCATTGTATATACCTACCACCTCTTCTTTATCCATTTATCAGTCAATGGACATGTGTGCTCTTTCCATAATTTGGCTATTGTTGATAATGTTGCTATAAACTTTGGGGTACATGTGTCCCTTCAAATCAGTATTTCTGTAGCCTTTGAGTAAAGACCTGGTACTGTAATTGCTGGATAGTAGTGTAGTTCTATTTTTAACTTTTTGAGGAACCTCCATACTGTTGTCCATGTTTCTATTTTAAATTTATAGTGTTCTCCATGATCCAAAAAACTATATTTCAAGATCCTGAAATATTTTACAAGTTTTATAGCAACACATTCAATATATTTAAAGAGTAAGATATGAAAGCCCAAGTATATGCCCAAATTAGTCTCCTTTGTCCTAAATAACTTCTCTAGTGACACTTTATAGATACTGTGTATCTTAATTTCATCATGTTAGTTAAAACAGTCTTTTATAATATCCAAACAAAATGAGATGAAGACAGTATAATGATTAGGTCAAATTGTTGAACAATTATTTACTCATTGGCTTGAAGAGGGATCCCAAGTGGTATATGACAAAGACTGATATTGGTGAGACTCATTAAATGTTTTTAATGAAAACTTGAATAAGAACGTGGGTCTGCAACACCTTATTTTAAATCAAGTTTTGTGTCATTGAAATTCCACATGCTATATTTGCTGGTAGGATCACAGAACATGTACAATTAAATATATCCAATTTTAAACTCTCTTATAAATGATTGCTCTGCATGTAGTTCTTTCTCAGTTATTTAAAACACATAGTTCTTACTCCAGAATTTACTATATATATTTTAGTGTCAAATCCAGCAAAGGATATGCTTTGTATTATTCCTATGTGTGCATTTAATTTGACTGAACTTTTCAAGCCTATAAAGTAAATTTGGAGTGATTTTTAATGAAGATGAATGAGGCTATTTTTGATATATTTAGATAACATGATCTTAGATGAATAGGATAATAGTACTTTTTGGAAAATTGAAACTGAACTGAAAACTTCGATTTTGATTAAGTAAAACTTAAAGGGCTATCTTATATAAAAGAGATTTATGGGGTGAAAACACTATACAAATTTGGGAAGACCTTGGTGATAGATAGAGCCTATCTAAAAGATAGAACTTAATTCATTATAGATTCCAGTAAATAAAGTATAGTCCTAGGAGTATAATTTATATTATATTAAAATAACAACTGGGAAGAACCTATATGGCCATAAATAAATTGTGCACATGAATTATGGCCTTAAAATGCAATATATAGCACTGTTAAAGCTTATGGTGTACCCATGTACATGCTCATGGTAAAAAAAAAAAAAAATCTCTAAAATATACCTTGAATGGAAAAGAAAATCCAAGGTACACAACAATTTATATACTCTCTGTCCTTTTTTGCTACAAATAATGATTAAACATGGCATTCACACACATATACACTCACATATGTATATACCCACATATATAGCTGCACATTTGTATATTTCTAGAATACTGAATATGTTAAATAACAAACTATTGACAGTTTTCATTTCTGGGGAATAGACTTGTTATAAGGTAGACAGGATATTCAGTTTCCATTGTATGTCATCTTATATTGCTTGAATATTTTATAACAGCATCTGTTGTTATTAAATACAAGATAAAATGAAAAGTGTATACAAGTACATATAAAAATTACCCCTCAGGTCTAATGCATTTACAAGGATCTATGTCCACCTAATAATAAAGTACTGACTGTAGGCAAGTTACATAGTTAAATGTCTTATTTTACTCCAAAAACACATTATTTTATTTATATTCATCTTATAGCCAACCTTATTATTCACTGTAGTTTCTATAAGTTTCTGTCTTTATATAATTTCCAAAATTTAATGAATACAGATTGATTATGAAATTTTTCAATTTTACTAATGACTTAAATGGCTTTCCATTTTTTCATGTTTTTAAGGTTTCTATATTTTTAGTCTCTTTAATAAAAGGTCACTTTGACTTATGTTTACATATCTCAAATTATCAAAAATGTGTCTTCAAGATACTCATAATGTTACTTTTCTTCTTTCTATATTTTCTCACAGGAGTTTTTATATTTATAATATTTTATTAATATTTATATTTTGAACAATTTCTAAGAACTGATCTTCATAAATGTATGTGATATATTTATGAATATTTTTGCATCTAGTACTTCATACTAAACTGTAGCTTACATTGCATATTTATCCAAAATTATATCTTTGATATCATTTATCTTGAATAGCTCAAGGAAACCCAGGCCATAGTCTAGGGGAATAAATGAAAAATATATCAGCTATTTAAATAGTGTTTTTTTTTAAAGAATGACAGTGATTTTCATACTGTTTATTGTACATACAATGTATCAAACATTTTAATTATGTTAGAGAATGTCCCATTTCAAAGAGCTAGCAAAATATTGTCTCCCAGCTTTGAGTAACACATTTTGAAGCAAATTTAAGATTTAAGAGACAATAGCATTATTTTCTTCTTAGCCATTTTCTAAGCCACCATTTGTGTAGCTTTGTCATCAGGAACTTAGAAAATGTGAATAAAATTATTAAAAACAATCACATAAAAACACAGAAATAATAAAATTAACATTTTTTGTAGAAAGTAACCAGAACATGAAGAATAAATTAAATAAATGTAGAAAATGAAGTTAATCTCTGGTATAACAATATGCCCAAAGGCATTATTTCATTTATTCATTCATTCAACAAATGTTTATTGAGAGTACAATGTGCCAATTTCTCTTCTAGGAACTTAGGATTCGGCTTTGAACAAAAGCAATTAGAAATCATGGTCTCAAAGGAACTTACATCCAATTGAGGAGAATGGACAAAACACATAATGAGTATAATACATAGTACTTCAGAGTTGCAAATTTAAATGATTAGCTTCACTAGAAAAATAAAAAGCTTCACTAGAAAGGTGACATTTTAACAAAGAACTGAAGAAGTTGAGGGGATTGATAGAATTTCTCCTATGCACATCTGGAGAAAAACTACTCCTATTCCTGGAAGAAGAAACTTAAAATGTAAAAGTTTTATTTTATTATTTTATTTTATTTTTTATTATGTTATGTTAATCACCATCATTACATCATTAGTTTTTGATGTAGTGTTCCATGATTCATTGTTTGTGCATAACACCCAGTGCTCCACGCAGAATGTGCCCTCTTTAATACCCATCACCAGGCTAACACATCCTCCCACCCCCCTCCCCTCTAGAACCCTCAGTTTGTTTCTCAGAGTCCATCGTCTCTCATGGTTTGTCTCCCCCTTCGATTCACCCCCCTTCATTTTTCCCTTCCTGCTATCTTCTTCTTTATTTTTTTTAACATATAACGTATTATTTGTTTCAGAGGTACAGATCTGTGATTCAACAGTCTTACACAATTCACAGTGCTCACCATTGCACATACCCTCCCCAATGTCTATCACCCAGCCACCCCATCCCTCCCACCCCCACCACTCCAGCAACACTCAGTTTGTTTCCTGAGATTAAGAATTCCTCATATCAGTGAGGTCATATGATACATGTCTTTCTCTAATTCACTTATTTCACTCAGCATAATACCCTTCAGCTCCATCCACGTTGTTGCAAATGGCAAGATTTCATTCTTTTTGATGACTGCATAATATCCCATTGTGTATATATACCACATCTTCTTTATCCATTCATCTGTCAATGG